>NW_024061673.1:0-102541 GCF_016432855.1 Salvelinus namaycush | reverse complement strand
GATTCAGGAGGGAGGAGAAGGTGGCAAAGAGCTTCCTAGGGTTAGAGGCAGATGCTTGGAATTTAGAGTGGTAGAAAGTGGCTTTAGCAGCAGAGACAGAAGAGGAGAATGTAGAGAGGAGGGAGTGAAAGGATGCCAGGTCCGCAGGGAGGCGAGTTTTCCTCCATTTCCGCTCGGCTGCCCGGAGCCCTGTTCTGTGAGCTCGCAATGAGTCGTCGAGCCACGGAGCAGGAGGGGAGGACCGAGCCGGCCTGGAGGATAGGGGACATAGAGGGTCAAAGGATGCAGAAAGGGAGGAGGAGGGTTGAGGAGGCAGAATCAGGAGATAGGTTGGAGAAGGTTTGAGCAGAGGGAAGAGATGATAGGATGGAAGAGGAGAGAGTAGCGGGGGAGAGAGAGCGAAGGTTGGGACGGCGCGATACCATCCGAGTAGGGGCAGTGTGGGAAGTGTTGGATGAGAGCGAGAGGGAAAAGGATACAAGGTAGTGGTCGGAGACTTGGAGGGAGTTGCAATGAGATTAGTGGAAGAACAGCATCTAGTAAAGATGAGGTCAAGCGTATTGCCTGCCTTGTGAGTAGGGGGGAAGGTGAGAGGGTGAGGTCAAAAGAGGAGAGGAGTGGAAAGAAGGAGGCAGAGAGGAATGAGTCAAAGGTAGACGTGGGGAGGTTAAAGTCACCCAGAACTGTGAGAGGTGAGCCATCCTCAGGAAAGGAACTTATCAAGGCGTCAAGCTCATTGATGAACTCTCCAAGGGAACCTGGAGGGCGATAAATGATAAGGATGTTAAGCTTGAAAGGGCTGGTAACTGTGACAGCATGGAATTCAAAGGAGGCGATAGACAGATGGGTCAGGGGAGAAAGAGAGAATGTCCACTTGGGAGAGATGAGGATCCCAGTGCCACCACCCCGCTGACCAGAAGCTCTCGGGGTGTGCGAGAACACGTGGGCAGACGAGGAGAGAGCAGTAGGAGTAGCAGTGTTATCTGTGGTAATCCATGTTTCCGTCAGTGCCAAGAAGTCGAGGGACTGGAGGGAAGCATAGGCTGAGATGAACTCTGCCTTGTTGGCCGCAGATCGGCAGTTCCAGAGGCTGCCGGAGACCTGGAACTCCACGTGGGTCGTGCGCGCTGTGACCACCAGGTTAGAGTGGCAGCGGCCACGCGGTGTGAAGCGTTTGTATGGTCTGTGCAGAGAGGAGAGAAGAGAGATAGACAGACACATTGTTGACAGGCTACAGAAGAGGCTACGCTAATGCAAAGGAGATTGGAATGACAAGTGGACTACACATCTCGAATGTTCAGAAAGTTAAGCTTACGTTGCAAAAAATCTTATTGACTAAAATGATACAGTACTGCTAGCTGGTGAAGTAGGCTAGCTAGCAGTGGCTGCGTTGTTAACTTTGTTTGAAAGTGTAGCTGGCTAGGTAACCTCGATAACTGGCTAGGTAACCTCGACAACCTCGATAATTACTCTAAACTACACAATTATCTTGGATACAAAGACAGCAAAGACAACTATGTAGCTAGCTAACACTACACTAATCAAGTCGTTCCGTTGTAATGTAATAGTTTCTACAGTGCTGCTATTCGGTAGAAGTTGGCTAGCTGGCTAGCTAGCAGTGTTGACTAGGTAGGAGAACGGCGGCGCGGCGGACGAAAATAGCTGGCTAGCTAACCTCGATAATTACTCTAAACTACACAATTATCTTTGATACAAAGACGGCTATGTAGCTAGCTAAGAAAAAATTGCTAAGATCAAACAAATCAAACCGTTGTACTGTAATGAAATGAAATGAAATGTAATACTACCTGTGGAGCGAAGCGAAATGCGACTACTCGCTCCAACCCGGAAGTGCATTATTACCATTTCTACTGATCTGGTGCCAGTTATGATTTTCATATGTTCATTTTACTGGAACAGTTTAATTTCATTGATAATAGTATCTCAAAATCATTGTCTGTGATTAATCTACATTCTATCTAAATCTAAATGAAAATTATACAAATCTAAAAGTAACTTTTATAGCCCACTATGTAAAAAATTGCCTACATAAAGCCAACACATAAAAACGTTGCAGTCTGCATTTAGAAAATATCCTGATAAAAATATCCTAGAAATCACTTTGGCTGCACATGGCCTGTCTACAACAAGCTTGCAACATTTTATAACATTTTCTGGGCTCTCAGTTTTCCCACGCCAGTGAGTTTGGGACAGACACAGCTGTCGGCTATTTGTGCAAAGTATAAGAAGTAATCAGGTATTTTATGACATTTCCACTGGATCAGCGCTTTACATTTTTCCCTTTTGTGCCAAGTGGTTATCGAAAGGGCGAGAGCTGGAAATATTTTAAGAAATTACTTTAAGGAACTATTTAAATTTGAAATTTGAAATTGATTTTGATTAGACTTTGTTTACTTGCTGTTTGGAGGTGAAGAGAAATGTGCTTTGAGAAGCTCCACAACTCATTAGTGGTGCAGCGTTAAGTTTGCAAAATCCAATGGTTTAACCGAGAGTCACCTTAACTTTATTGACACCCAAATGGATACTGTCATTAACGCGGTTCTTCAATAATTACACATCATTCTTAATACTGAAGCTGTTTAGTTAGTCACATGTTCATCTATCATCAGCTGATCCAGGAAATAATTTTCTGAATGACAGTCAAATGACAAACATCACGACATGCAACAACAACCAAAGTGCTTCTTCATTCATTACTCTGGTAAAGACAGTTATGCCGTGCTCCACGTTGGATCCAACATCCCTAACAAATTGATGTTTATAATGTGTTATTGTCTGCTTGATTTACAGTAATGTCTCGTTTGTCTGTTTGGACACAGAGATACTTAGCTCATAATGTGTAGAGAACTGTTCCTTGATGGATCGGCTATTGTACAACACACAGAGCTATTTTCCTTTATTCAGGACATTTAGAATGACAACACATTACAGAGTAGCCTAGTGGGATTATTCACCAAATTATCTGGTGACCAGGTTATGAAATGTCACGACAAAGACATTTTAGTTTCCATGTTTCACCTGAAATATTAAATTGTTTATAGTCCTAGGTCTATGTTATTGTTAGGTGAAGTTATGGGTTCTACAGTAGGTCTATGTTGTTATTAGGTGAAGTTATGGGTCCTACAGTAGGTCTATGTTATTGTTTGGTGAAGTTATGGGCCAATTTGTCAAACACTTAGTGGACAAACCCTCATTGTCAGGCTGATGGCAAAGCCTAAGAACATTTTACTGGTTGAAGTGTTTCAGTTTAAAGTAATTGATTTGCCGCAATAACACACACATATTAAGCAGGAGATTCAAACGAGCCTTACAATTATAATCCAAAGTAATGTGAAATGGACTCATAAGCAACCTGGAAATGGAGGCTATTATTGCTGTCAGCCTATGAGAACTCCCCTGAGTTTTCCCACACGGTGGTGAACTAGTGAATAGACAACAGAGGTTAATGTGAGTTTCCTTGAGAAGCACTCCTGATCTTGTGCTGTAATATTCAGAATACATTGTGAAAACTAAAATCTTTGCTCACCATTTTTGCTCCAGGCAGATATACTACATCCATAACTAGTGGTTTCCTCATTACCAGATATACTACATCCATAACTAGTGGTTTCCTCATTACCAGATATACTACATCCATAACTAGTGGTTTCCTCATTACCAGATATACTACATCCATAACTAGTGGTTTCCTCATTACCAGATATACTACATCCATAACTAGCGGTTTCCGCATTACCAGATATACTACATCCATAACTAGCGGTTTCCTCATTACCAGATTAACTACATCCATAACTAGTGGTTTCCTCATTACCAGATATACTACATCCATAACTAGTGGTTTCCTCATTACCAGACATACTACATCCATAACTAGTGGTTTCCTCATTACCAGATATACTACATCCATAACTAGTGGTTTCCTCATTACCAGATATACTACATCCATAACTAGTGGTTTCCTCTTTACCAGATATACTACATCCATAACTAGTGGTTTCCTCATTACCAGATATACTACATCCATAACTAGTGGTTTCCTCATTACCAGATATACTACACCCATAACTAGTGGTTTCCTCATTACCAGATATACTACATCCATAACTAGTGGTTTCCTCATTACCAGATATACTACATCCATAACTAGCGGTTTCCTCATTAGCAGGGAGGAGTTTCTGCAACCAAATTGCGTGTGCATCGCCCTCGTGCCGCAATTTAGCAAACCAGAAAGGGGCCTATATTGGACACCAAAAGTCGTCTGGCACACTGCTTAGGTTTCAACAACTTGAATAACTTATTCCTAGCCGACAATCATCGATGTTACTACTAATGTGAAAAACAAGACAAAATATCACTATTGTTCCTGTCTTGACTGTCTTAATTGTTAAATTTAACAGACGTCAATTGTTGTACAACTTCATTGGTATGCTCTGGGCATCACCCTTTACCTCAAAGAAACAGTGGATTTCTGCTGTTGTGGGCCTTTAACTTTTTATGGCTGCAGGGGCAGTATTGAGTAGCTTGGATGAAAGGTGCCCATTTCAAACGGCCTCGTACTCAATTCTTGCTCGTACAATATGCATATTATTATTACTATTGGATAGAAAACACTCTCAAGTTTCTAAAACCGTTTGAATTATATCTGTGAGTAAAACAGAACTCCTTTTACAGCAAACTTCCTCTCAGAAAGTGAAAAATCTGAAATCGAGGCTCTGTTCCAGGGCCTCCCTATTCATTTGCTTGAAATCTATTAGTATACATGCACTTCATATGCCTTCCACTAGATGTCAATAGGCAGTGAGAGAAGAAATGGAGTGTATAGCTGATCTGAGGTCAAAGAGAGCTCTTGGAATGACATGACCCCAATTTCCTTTGTTCAGGAAGGCGCGAGAAGGAACTCTGGATTGCCTTCTGAAAAGCTTTCATTATAGACGGCTAATATCTCCGGCTTTGATTTTATTTGATAAATGTGATAATATCATCGTAAAGTATGTTTTTTCAATATAGTTTTATTGAAATTGAAATTTTATCGGGAGTTTTTGGCGTGTTCCGTTCTCTGCGTTTGGTGGTGATGGAGAGCTTCGCGCCACTTGGCTAGCTTTGGTTGCTAATTCGAGAGGAAAAAAGGACATTCTAAAACCAAACAACGATTGTTCTGGACAAAGGACCCCTTGTACAAGATTCTGATGGAAGCAAAAGTAGGACCCATTTATGATGTCATTTCTGTCGAAAATGTTTAGTATTATCTTCCGCCCTTATTTTGGGCGCTGTCTCGATATAACGTAAGCTGTATGTCGTACAAAAGTTATTTTTAGAATTCTAACACGGCGATTGCATTAAGAACTAGTGTATCTATCATTTGCTGTACAACATGTATTTTTTAGGAAAGTTTATTATGAGTTATTTGGTCAGAATAGGTGAGTGTCAGAAATATATCCGGAGATTCTTTAAAATAGTTGCTACGTTTTCACAATGTATAACCATGGATTTCAGCTCTAAATATGCACATTTTCGAACAAAACATAAGTGTATTGTATAACCTGATGTTATAGGACTGTCATCTGATGAAGTTTGTCCAGGTTAGTGAAATTATATATCTTTTGCTGTTTTTTTGCGATCACTAACTTTTGCTGCTGATAAATGGGTTGTGTTTTTGGCTATTGTGGTAAGCTAATATAATGCTATATTGTGTTTTCGCTGTAAAACACTTAAAAAATCTGAAATATTGGCTGGATTCACAAGATGTTTGTCTTTCATTTGCTGTATGTATTTTTCATAAATGTTTTATGATGAGTATTTAGGTATTTCACGTTGGTCTCTATAATTACTCTGGCTGCTTCGGTGCTATTTGTGATGGTAGCTGCAATGTAAAACTATGATTTATACCTGAAATATGCACATTTTTCGAACAAAACATAGATTTATTGTATAACATGTTATAAGACTGTCATCTGATGAAGTCGTTTCTTGGTTAGTTTGGTTGGTTCTTGGTTAGTTTGGTTGGTTTTGTGCAAGCTACCTGTGCTGTGAAAAATGTCTGTGCTTTTTTGTATTTGGTGGTGAGCTAACATAAATATGTGGTGTTTTCGCTGTAAAACATTAAAAAAATCGGACATGTTGGCTGGATTCACAAGATGTTTATCTTTCATTTGCTGTATTGGACTTGTTAATGTGTGAAAGTTAAATATTTCTAAAAAATATCTTTTGAATTTGGCGCCCTGCACTTGGACTGGCTGTTGTCATAAGTGTACCGACATCGGGCTTGCAGCCATATTAACCATCTGTATGACTTTGATGTTCACACAGGAGAGAGACGGGACTATCGTGGATCGTCTGGGGAGCCTCAACAACATCATGATGCTGACGAGGCAGAGAAGAGTCTCTCCAGATCAGAACACTTCAAGAAACACTCGCGGAGATCCACAGGGAAGAAATCTCACTGCTGCTCTGACTGTGGGAAGAGATTCACCTCCTCAGCAGGCATTATAATTCATCAGAGAATCCACACAGGAGAGAAACCTTTTAGCTGTGATCAATGTGGGAAGAGTTTTGTTTCATCTGGCCTTCTGACTGTACACCAGAGAATACACACAGGAGAGAAACATTATAGCTGTAATCAATGTGGGAAGAGTTTTACTCAGCTAAGCAACCTGATAACACACCAGAGAACACACACAGGTGAGAAACCGTACAGCTGTGATCAATGTGGGAAGAGTTTTACTCAGCTAAGCAACCTGATAGCACACCAGAGAACACACACAGGCGAGAAATCTCATAGCTGTACTCAATGTGGGAAGAGTTTTACTCAGCTAAGCAACCTGATAACACACCAGAGAACACACACAGGTGAGAAACCGTACAGCTGTGATCAATGTGGGAAGAGTTTTACTCAGCTAAGCAGCCTGATAATACACCAGAGAACACACACAGGAGAGAAACCTTATAGCTGTACTCAATGTGGAAAGCGTTTTAGCCAGTCAACCAGCCTGATATCACACCAGAGAACACACACAGGCGATAAACCTTATAGCTGTACTCAATGTGGGAAGAGTTTTAGCCATTCAACCAGCCTGATATCACACCAGAGAATACACACAGGAGAGAAACCTTATAGCTGTACTCAATGTGGGAAGAGTTTTAGCCATTCAACTAGCCTGACACGACACCAGAGAACACACACAGGAGAGAAACCGTATAGCTGTGATGAATGTGGGAAGAGTTTTATAAAGTCTTGCAATCTGACGAGACACCAGAGAACACACACAGGAGAGAAATCTTATACCTGTTATCAATGTGGGAAGAGTTTTGTTTCATCTGGCCTTCTGACTGTACACCAGAGAATACACACAGGAGAGAAACCTTTTAGCTGTGATCAATGTGGGAAGAGTTTTACTCAGTTAAGCAACCTGATAACACACACAGGACAGAAACCGTACAGCTGTGATCAATGTGGGAAGAGTTTTACTCAGCTAAGCAACATGATAACACACCAGAGAACACACACAGGCGAGAAATCTTATAGCTGTACTCAATGTGGGAAGAGTTTTAGCCATTCAACCAGCCTGATATCACACCAGAGAATACACACAGGAGAGAAATCTTATAGCTGTACTCATTGTGCGAAGAGTTTTAGCCATTCAACCAGCCTGATATCACACCAGAAAACACACACAGGGGAGAAATGTTATACCTTTGATGAATGTGGGAAGATTTTGTCTACTTCTAGCAATCTGACTCTACACCAGAGAACACACACAGGAGAGAAACTCTTTAGCTGTGATCAATGTGGGAAGAGTTTTACTCAGCTATGGAACCTGATATCACACCAAAGAACACACACAGGAGAGAAACACTATAGCTGTGATAAATGTGGGACGAGTTTTGTTCCATCTGGCGATCTGACAGTACACCAGAGAACACACATAGGAGAGAAGTATTTTAGCTGTAATCAATGTGGGAAGAGTTTTGTTCCATCTGGCGATCTGACAGTACACCAGGGAACACACACAGGAGATAAGTCTTTTAGCTGTAATCAATGTGGGAAGAGTTTTGTTTCATCTACTGGTCTGACAATGCACCAGAGAACACACACGGGAGAGGAACCTTTTAGCTGTGACCAGAGATAATCTGATTAAAGATATCTGATCAAATATTAGAAAATACATACATGAAGGAGTTGATTAATTCATTGATATCATGAATGTCACAATGTAGAATGTTAACACTTTGTAGTTGGAATATTTTAATAATGTCACAATGTAGATGCCTAAATGTTTGCCCCCTTATCAATTGATTTCAGCATGATATGGATATCAGCCTCAGGGGAGGAGTACTATTTATGAGATTTAACAAAAAGTGACTAACAAGAAAAGAGTTGTGTTCCACTTACCACGTTAGTGACCCACTTGAATCAAAATGCAACACTTCAGAATGTAGCGATCTGTTTTCTACAAGTTGTCCTCTAACCAGGGATGTACACATTATTCCCAGGTTCCGTGTGGTTTTTGAGCTGTTAGTTTTAACAGGACGTGCAACCTCCTCTCGCACAATTGATTTCAACATAATATCGATGAGTGATGACAAATAAGTGTTGTGTTCCTTTGTTCAGCGACCCCTACATTTAAATGCATCACTCCAAAATGTAGCTGACTGTCTTCTGCAGGTTGTCCTCTAACCAGTGAGGTGAAAGATATCTCCCATTTCCATGTGTTTTTTTAGTTGTTAGTTTCAACAGCAAGTGCAACCTGATTTCCCCCCTATTCGATGTCAGTGATTTATTGCAACTTGTCAAAACAACAGCGTTTTTGGTGCTTGTGTCCATTGTGAGGTCAACTTGGTTTCTGATTGTCTCAAGGTTTGGCAGTCAAAAAGATTTGTGTTTAGCCAGTGCGGTCCATGGATCAGAAATTATTTTGACTTTCCGTATTAGAGATGAGTTATGTTTGCGCTCGTTCCAAGGGGACGAGAGTTCTAGAAGCTTGTGAGTTTTAGGAAGGCGAGAGTTCTAGAAGCTAGTGAGTTTTAGGAAGGCGAGAGTTCTAGAAGCTAGTGAGTTTTAGGAAGACGAGAGTTCTAGAAGCTAGTGAGTTTTAGGAAGACGAGAGTTCTAGAAGCTAGTGAATTTTAGGAAGGGAAAAATAAAGGTTTTTTTTCTTGTTTTTAATTGTTGACAGCCAGTAGACACCATGTTTTTATTGGTGAAGGTGAAGCATTGTAGTTGATTATAATGTGAATTGGAAGTTGTTTTCTGTTGGTGGTGCACATTCTCTTAAGGTGTTAGTCTTTGGTTTTTCCATTTATGTTTTGAGGTTGGACTTTAGCAAGTATAGCTCGTTAGCACGTTGGGCGCATGTGTCACCTCGTTAGTCAGTATGTCTTACACCTGTTCTGGCTTGTCCATCTCGTTAGTGGGAAGGTGTTTCACCTGAGCTGGTCCAGGTTCTATTTAAGAGTGTCTGGCCCAGTGCTCCAGTTGTCTTGATAGATGTGGAGAGTCAATACCTTTGGTTGCTCCACCTTTTTGGTTTGCTTCCTGTCTTTAAGTTTGGTGTGGGTTTTTCTTTTGTTTGCCTCTTCTTGGGAAGATTTAGTGGGTCTCATGGTTGGTGTCTTTTATGTCCCAGTTGTTGTTACTAGTCAACTTTCAGTGGACACTGAGAGAAAAATTGCAACATTATGTTATAATACTTTTATTGCATCAAATGGTTGTTTTATGCAACAGAATAGAGGGTTCTTAGAACTATTGTGTCTGTGTGTTCTACTGAGGATGGGCCTCTGGGAGAAAACACTGACAGGAGATTTACAATGTCTTTTGGGTGATAAAACCTAAAGAGACCGCATTCCAGAGCATGAGTTAATGTTTCTGTTCTATATGGAACCAGGGAGAGATGACCCCAGGGCCAGACCCTGGTCTCTACACAAAGAGTACTGTTTTTACAGCAGATACTGTCTGCTGAGAATTATAAGTATCTTTCATACAAATCTTAACCTTGTGACCCGTTCTATACATCTGTTGTTCGTCATGTAGGTTGAACGACCTTTGTACTTTTGTCTTGTGGCTCTCAACGAATCATCTGGGGGTGATTTGTCAACCAGCCATCATTATCGTACAGCACTCAATTGATTAACTTTATATTTGCGTGTTGTATTGACCTGCTCCCTTATTAATAAGTGAATAAAGATTTAGTTTAAGAATAACTCTGACTTGTGTGATAAGTTTGTCTCTCCTCATTTGATATGAAAGAAATTAACCACATTTGGCAACGGGGATGTGAATGACCTGGTTAACGGGGATGTGAATGACCTGGGTAAATGACCTGGCTCCTGATGACCTGGGTAAATTACCTGGGTAAATTACCTGGCTCCTGATGACCTAGGTAAATGACCTGGCTCCTGACGATCTGGGTAAATGACCTGGCTCCTGACGACCTGGGTAAATGACCTGGCTCCTGTGAACCTGGGTAAATGACCTTGCTCCTGACGACCTGGGTAAATGACCTGGCTCCTGACGACCTGGGTAAATGACCTGGCTCCTGACGACCTGGGTAAATGACCTGGCTCCTAACTACCTGGGTAAATGACCTGGCTCCTGACGACCTGGGTAAATGACCTGGCTCCTGATGACCTGGGTAAATGACCTGGCTCCTGATGACCTGGGTAAATGACCTGGCTCCTGATGACCTGGGTAAATGACCTGGCTCTTGATGACCTGGGTAAATGACCTGGCTCCTGACTACCTGGGTAAATGACCTGGCTCCTGACGACCTGGGTAAATGACCTGGCTCCTGATGACCTGGGTAAATGACCTGGCTCCTGACGACCTGGGTAAATGACCTGGGTAAATGACCTGGCTCCTGACGACCTGGGTAAATTACCTGGCTCTTGATGACCTGGGTAAATGACCTGGCTCCTGACTACCTGGGTAAATTACCTGGCTCCTGACTACCTGGGTAAATGACCTGGCTGGTGACGACCTGGGTAAATGACCTGGCTCCTGAGGACCTGGGTAAATGACCTGGGTAAATGACCTGGCTCCTGATGACCTAGGTAAATGACCTGGCTCCTGATGGTCCCGTGTGGCTCAGTTGGTAGAGCATGGCGCTTGCAACGCCAGGGTTGTGGGTTCATTCCCCACGGGGGGACCAGGATGAATATGTATGAACTTTCCAATTTGTAAGTCGCTCTGGATAAGAGCGTCTGCTAAATGACTTAAAATGTAAATGTAAATGTATCTGGGTAAATGACCTGGCTCCTGACGACCTGGGTAAATGACCTGGCTCCTGACTACCTGGGTAAATGACCTGGGTAAATGACCTGGCTCCTGACTACCTGGGTAAATGACCTGAGTAAATGACCTGGCTCCTGCTGACCTGGGTAAATGACCTGGGTAAATGACCTGGGTAAATGACCTGGCTCCTGACGACCTGGGTAAATGACCTGGCTCCTGACGACCTGGGTAAATGACCTGGGTAAATGACCTGGCTCCTGACGACCTGGGTAAATTACCTGGGTAAATGACCTGGCTCCTGACGACCTGGGTAAATGACCTGGCTCCTGACGACCTGGGTAAATGACCTGGCTCCTGACGACCTGGGTAAATGACCTGGCTCCTGATTACCTGGGTAAATGGTGCACAAGGGATCCCTCAAACTTGGGATCTCAGGGAGACCACACTTCGGGAACAGAGCCGATGGACCCACCTTTGATCTGAGATGCAGCGAGCCGAGTGAATACCACATCTCGGACCTAGTTTAAAAAAAGAGGTGAGCCAAACACGCAGTTTTTAGTAGTTTTTATCAAAACCTCGTAGTCTCTGAGTATTCCAGTGTGAGGGCGGTCACCTTGGAGGTGTAAACAGGGCCCAGTCAGGAGGCTCTGAGTGTGTATTCCTGTGTGGAGGTGTAAACAGGGCCCAGTCAGGAGGCTCTGAGTGTGTGTTCCAGTGTGAGGGGGGGCACCTTGGAGGTGTAAACAGGGCCCAGTCAGGAGGCTCTGAGTGTGTATTCCAGTGTGAGGGGGGGGGTCACCGTGGAGGTGTAAACAGGGCCCAGGCAGGAGGCTCTGAGTGTTCCAGTGTGAGGGGGTCACCTTGGAGGTGTAAACAGGGCAGAGTCAGGAGGCTCTGAGTGTGTATTCCAGTGTGGGGGGGGGGTCACCGTGGAGGTGTAAACAGGGCCCAGGCAGGAGGCTCTGAGTGTTCCAGTGTGAGGGGGGTCACCTTGGAGGTGTAAACAGGGCCCAGTCAGGAGGCTCTGAGTGTGTATTCCTGTGTGGAGGTGTAAACAGGGCCCAGTCAGGAGGCTCTGAGTGTGTATTCCAGTGTGGGGGGGGGGTCACCGTGGAGGTGTAAACAGGGCCCAGGCAGGAGGCTCTGAGTGTTCCAGTGTGAGGGGGGGGCTCCTTGGAGGTGTAGACAGGGCCCAGTCAGGAGGCTCTGAGTGTTCCAGTGTGAGGGGGGTCACCTTGGAGGTGTAGACAGGGCCCAGTCAGGAGGCTCTGAGTGTTCCAGTGTGAGGGGGGTCACCTTGGAGGTGTAGACAGGGCCCAGTCAGGAGGCTCTGAGTGTGTATTCCAGTGTGAGGGGGGTCACCTTGGAGGTGTAGACAGGGCCGAGTCAGGAGGCTCTGAGTGTTCCAGTGTGAGGGGGGTCTCCTTGGAGGTGTAAACAGGGCCCAGTCAGGAGGCTCTGAGTGTGTATTCCAGTGTGAGGGGGGTCACCTTGGAGGTGTAAACAGGGCCCAGTCAGGAGGCTCTGAGTGTGTATTCCAGTGTGAGGGGGGTCTCCTTGGAGGTGTAGACAGGGCAGAGTCAGTGGAGGATGATCTGAGAGTCAGTCGACTCAAACACATCTATCATTGGTCGGTTGCGGGCAACCTAGCGCCATACTGACACTGAAATAAAAAATACAGCCCTAGCAGAGCCCCAAGTCCCATAGGGATGTCCTCGAGGGCGTGGATGTTCTCTCCTTCAAAGGCCAGCGGGATTTCACTCTCATATCCATTCCCTGGACTTGATTCATTTCTGAGAAGATCTGAAAAGAATTGCTGCTGTGGTCTCGAGTCCTAGTAAAGTAAAGCAATGACCTTACTACACTTGCTAATTTTATTACAAAATACATTAGAGAAAGGGAAGGAATAAGAGAAAATCCCTCTTCTGTATTGTCCTTCAGGGACTGTCAACATAGCAGGATGATGTCCTCACCCCTGCCTCGCCTCTCGACCTCTGATGGTCCTTGAATTATCTTTTTGTCTATATCCATTCCATGGACTTGATTCATTTCTGAGAAGATCTGAAAAGATAATTTGCACACATTTGTATGCTAAGAGATTTCAGTTTGTATTGACTGCTATGTAGGTTAAATGTACACTTCAAATGCAGCTGTCCTACAACATATCTGTACCTTCTTCTTGATCCCAATTGCATTGTGTCCATGTTCTGTCCTATAAGAATTTCAAAGGAAGAGAAAATGTGTCAAAGAATAGTCTTACAAGCATTAAAACATATATATATATATATATTAAATAAATATTGAAAGATAAATGGCATCGACATACAATTGAATGCAAAATAGAAGAACATATTGGAGAAAGCACTAGCCAATACAGTACTGCCATACAGTAACAGTACTGCCATACAGGCCTAATATCACATTTCAAGATATCTTTGTACACATATTGTTCAATATTTTATCAGGCTGACGTGAAAGATTATACGCAACATTTTGCTGCGTGGCAATACTGTGTTTGGATTCTGAAGGGCATTTATACAAAAGAGGTAGTCTAGACACTGTATTAATACCATTATGCATTTGAATCCCATCTACAGCTACCATCTAAGATATTAATTTCCCTCCACAAGGGGGCGGACATGTAACGTTTCCAAAATGGGATAGTATTCTCCATGTAACGTTTCCAAAATGGGATAGTATTGTACATGTAACGTTTCCAGAATGGGATAGTATTGTACATGTAACGTTTCCAAAATGGGATAGTATTGTACATGTAACGTTTCCAAAATGGGATAGTATTGTACATGTAACGTTATGCCCCCTTGTGAGTTAATAGTATTGCATGCTGTAGCAGGCTATATAAAGAGGAAGACCTCCATTGATGATTCAGATCGTTGTAACATCTCGTCGGGACAGGTCACCGTCCTTAGTTAGTTAGTTAGTCAGAAATCAGAACCCATCACCTGCTATGTAAAAGAGACAGAAGAATGCACAATGGTCAATGCTATCCGGGATCCTTGGGACATCCCTACCCTAAACCCTAACTTAACCATTTTAAATGTCAACTTCAATGGGCTAGGGACGTCCCAAGGATGTATCTCTACCTGAAAATACATGATCTAAGTGATTGATAGTTGGTATTCAGCAGTCATAAAGCCTTATTTACTTTAATGAACTACTAAAATAGTGATTTTGTCAGACAGAAGCTCTACACTTTATTGACTGACTGATCCATTCATCCTTCCATCCCTCCTCAGCCTTCCTCTCCTCTGAAGACCCAGTGAGGGTGGAGCTCAGTCAGAGAGCTGTTGAGGGACTGGTTAGGAAGAACACTTCTACAGCCAGAGAGGTGAGAGGTCACATATGGTTTAGATGGTCAATATTTATGTCCCCTTAGCGGTTCATCACGTAAGCAAAAGGGAATATGTTCCATAATCCATGTTTATTTACATTAGTGCAAATTGTCCACAGATATTGGTGTAATTTCTCACCCCTTTTGGCTGTATGAAAGTTAATTTCCCCTCAGGCACACACATTTGTTATTTGCTATTATGAAGGTCATTTGTGTAGAATGTACTTTTCCCCACTCATTCACCCCATCTCTTCACATTGCTTATTTATATTCAGTGGCCTGACTGCATCCAGACTATGTCAAAGGCCCATCCTGGTAGATCTGAACCTAATGCAGCTTGGAGTGATCAGATGACAGAAGTCACATTTAGGTGCCAGGTGTAACTGAGGCCATAGATGCTCCATATCCATTACTTTGAGTGTTTTATATAATATGACTAAATGTGTTTCTGTGTTGCAGGGACAATCAAGAAATGGAACAATAAGGCAACAGAACAAGACATAAGCAGAGCTGTGGGAGACCATCTCAAGCCCCTGGTAGAGCCGGGGGTGGTGTTTACCGCTCCACCAGCAGAGCTGTGGGAGACCACCTCAAGCCCCTGGTAGAGCCGGGGGTGGTGTTTACCACTCCACCAGCAGAGCTGTGGGAGACCACCTCAAGCCCCTGGTAGAGCCGGGGGTGGTGTTTACCACTCCACCACGCCTTCAGTAGGCTTGAAAAGTGATACTGTTTTTCATACTAAGAGGGACCAAGAGTCTGTTGATTGGTCATTGGGTTCATTTATTCAAATCAAATCAAGCTTTATTTATACAGCACATTTCAGACATGATGCAACACAATGGCTTCACAGGAGAAAACAATGAAAATAAACCGAAATATTTAGTACACAACAAACAGAAGACTAACATCTGAAAGACTAATGAACATTAAGGAAATGCCATTGATTAAAATATGAATTGGATGCAATATCCAACCCAAAATATAAGCTTGTTTTTTAAGAGGGGTTCTGAAAGTCACTATGGGGTGTCCACTGAAAGTTGACTAGTAACAACAACTGGGACATAAAATACACCCACCATGAGACCCACTAAATCTGCCCAAGAAGAGAAAAACTAAAGAAAAACCCACATCAAACTTAAAGACAGGAAGACCCAGTCCCCAATGTTCTAGTACACATCACATCACACACATGAACCCTGATATTCTAAAAGAAGGGCAACAACGTCAATATAATTATAAATTGTCAGTTGATTGTCTACATAAATATAAATGATTATGATTGTATAAATAATTATGATTACTAAATGTTACATGAATTGGAAATATGAAATATCAAAACCAAATGTCTGTTCATATGTATTGTATGTATAATATAGAACATAAAGTAATATGTATAAATCACTGATATTATTATTATTACTGATATGTAATATGTATTGTATGTATAATATAGAACATAAAGTAATATGTATAAATCACTGATATTATTATTATTGTTTTGACAAGTAGCAATAAATCACTGATATCAATTAGGGGGGAGATCAGGTTGTAGGTGCTGTTGAAACTAACAACTAAATAAACACATGGAAATGGGAGATATATTTTAGCTCACTGGTTAGAGGACAACCTGCAGAAGACAGTCAGCTACATTTGGGAGTGATGCATTTAAATGTAGGGGTCACTAAACAAAGGAACACGACACTTATTTGTCATCACTCAACGATATCATGTTGAAATCAACTGTGTGACAGGATGGAGATGAGGTTGCACGTCCTGTTAAAAATAACAGCTCAAAAAACACACAGAATCTGGGAGTAATGTGTACATCCCTAGTTAGAAGACAACTTGTAGAAAACAGATCAGATCAATGTAACAGGGACAAATGTTTAGGCTTCTACATTGTGACATCATTAAAATACTCCTACTACAATGTTTAAACATTCTACAATGTGACATTAATTCATTGATATCATGAAACAACTATGTTTAATCAGAGATCTTTTATCAGAGTATCTCTTCGCCTGTGTGTGTCCGCTTGTGTATATTCAGGCTTTTCGGCAAAGTATAACTCTTCCCACATTGATCACAGCTATATGGTTTCTCTCCTGTGTGTGTTCTATGGTGTATAGTTAGATAGCGAGAAGAAGAAAAACTCTTCCCACATTGATCACAGCTAAAAGGTTTCTCTCCTGTGTGTGTTCTTTGGTGTATAGTTAGATAGCTAGAAGAAGAAAAACTCTTCCCACATTGATCACAGCTATATGGTTTCTCTCCTGTGTGTGTTCTATGGTGTATAGTTAGATAGCGAGAAGAAGAAAAACTCTTCCCACATTGATCACAGCTAAAAGGTTTCTCTCCTGTGTGTGTTCTTTGGTGTATAGTTAGATAGCTAGAAGAAGAAAAACTTTTCCTACATTGATCACAGCTATAAGGTTTCTCTCCTGTGTGTGTTCTCTGGTGTATAGTTAGATACCTAGGAGTACAAAAACTCTTCCCACATTGATCACAGCACGGATTATCTCCTGTGTGTGTTCTATGGTGGTTAGTTAGATTGCTAGATGTAGAAAAACTCATCCTACATTGATCACAGTTATATGGTTTCTCTCCTGTGTGGGTTCTCTGGTGTGTAGTCAGATTGCTAGATTTAGCAAAACTCTTCCCACATTGATCACAGCTATATGGTTTCTCTCCTGTGTGTGTTCTCTGGTGTGCAGTCAGATGGCTAGATTTAGCAAAACTCTTCCCACATTGATCACAGCTATATGGTTTCTCTCCTGTGTGTGTTCTCTGGTGTACAGTCAGAGAGCTAGATATAGTAAAACTCTTCCCACATTGATCACAGCTATAAGATTTCTCTCCTGTGTGTGTTCTCTGGTGTACAGTCAGATGGCTAGATATAGTAAAACTCTTCCCACATTGATCACAGCTATATGGTTTCTCTCGTGTGTGTGTTCTCTGGTGTACAGTCAGAGAGCTAGATCTAGCAAAACTCTTCCCACATTGATCACAGCTATATGATTTCTCTCCTGTGTGTGTTCTCTGGTGTACAGTCAGAGAGCTAGATCTAGTAAAACTCTTCCCACATTGATCACAGCTATAAGGTTTCTCTCCTGTGTGTGTTCTCTGGTGTCGAATCAGATGGCTTGATGTAGTAAAACTCATCCCACATTGATCACAGCTATAAGGTTTCTCTCCTGTGTGTGTTCTCAGGTGTCGAATCAGATGGCTTGATGTAGTAAAACTCATCCCACATTGATCACAGCTATAAGGTTTCTCTCCTGTGTGTGTTCTCTGGTGTATTTTAAGTTCTGATGAAGATCTGCAACATTTCCCACAGTCAGAGCAGCAGTGAGATTTCTTCCCTGTGGGTCTCTGCTGGTGTTTCTTGAGGAGTTCTGATCTGGAGAGACTCTTCTCTGCCTTGTCAGCATCATGAGGCTGTTGAGGCTCCCCAGAGGATCCACGATAGTCACATCTCTCTCCTGTGTGAACAACAAAGTCAGACGGTTAAAGGGCCACAACAGCAGAACTCCACTGTTTATTTGAGGTAAAAGGTGATGCCCAGAGGTCTGTTAAATTATTTTACAATTGTCTTAAGACAGTCAAACTCTAAGCAGTGTACCAGACGACCTTTGATCTCCAAAAAGGTCCCTTTCTGTGTTTGCTAAAGTTGCAGCACGAGGGCGATGCACACACAATTTGATTGCAGAAACACCTCCCTACTAATGAGGAAACCACTAGTTATGGATGTAGTATATCTGGCAATGAGGAAACCGCTAGTTATGGATGCAGTATATCTGGTAATGAGGAAACCACTAGTTATGGATGTAGTATATCTGCTAATGAGGAAACCACTAGTTATGGATGTAGTATATCTGGTAATGAGGAAACCACTAGTTATGGATGTAGTATATCTGCTAATGAGGAAACCACTAGTTATGGATGTAGTATATCTGCTAATGAGGAAACCACTAGTTATGGATGTAGTATATCTGGTAATGAGGAAACCGCTAGTTATGGATGTAGTATATCTGGTAATGAGGAAACCACTAGTTATGGATGTAGTATATCTGGTAATGAGGAAACCACCAGTTATGGATGTAGTATATCTGGTAATGAGGAAACCACTAGTTAAGGATGTAGTATATCTGGCAATGAGGAAACCGATAGTTATGGATGTAGTATATCTGGTAATGAGGAAACCACTAGTTATGGATGTAGTATATCTGCCTGGAGCAAAAATGGTGAGCAAAGATTTTAGTTTTCCACAATGTATTCTGAATATTAACGCGCAAGATCAGGAGTGCTACTCAAGGAAACTCACATTAAGTTCTGTGTCTATTCACTAATTCACCACCGTGGGGGAAAACTCAGGGGAGTTCTCATAGGCTGACAGCAAAAATAGCCTCCATTTACAGGTTGTTTATGAGTGCATTTCACATTACTTTTGGATAATAACTGTAACGCTCGTTTGAATCTCCTGCTTAATATGTTTGTGTTATTGCCGCAAATCAACTGCTTTATACTTATAAAACACTTCAACCAGTAAAATGCTCTTTAGCTAGCTTTGCCATCAGCCTGAAACTGAGGGTTTGTACATTAACTGTTTAACAAATTGGCCCATAACTTCACCTAACAACATAGACCTACTGTAGGACCCATAACTTCACCTAACAACAACATAGACCTACTGTAGGACCCATAACTTCACCTAACAATAACATAGACCTAGGACTATAAATCATTTAATATTTCAGGTGAAACATGGAAACTAAAATGTCTTTGTCATGACATTTCATAACCAAATAATTTTGTGAATAATCCCACTAGGCTACTCTGTAATGTGTTGTCATTCTAAATGTCCTGAATAAAGGAAAATAGCTCTGTGTGTTGTACAATAGCCGATCCATCAAGGAACAGTTCTCTACACATTATGAGCTAAGTATCTCTGTGTGCAAACAGACTAACGAGACCTTACTGTAAATCAAGCAGACAATAAAATTATAAACATCAATTTGTTAGGGTTGTTGGATCCAACGTGGAGCACGGCATAACTGTCTTTACCAGAGTAATGAATGAAGAAGCACTTTGGTTGTTGTTGCATGTCGTTATGTTTGACTGTCATTCAGAAAATGATTTCCTGGATCACTTGATGATAGTTGAACATGTGACTATAACAAAACAGCTACAGTATTAAGTATTATGTGTAATTATTGAAAAACCACGTTAATGACAGTATCCATTTGGGTGTTGTCAATAAAGTTAAGGGGACTTTCGGTTAGAACCATTGGATTTAGCAAACTCTGAAATTATTGAAAACTGTTTTCCCAGCGTAACATAAGGAGACACTAAATGAGACGTAGTTAGACAGCATTTCAGAGATCTGAATACAAAAAACTGTCCCACTGCAAGATCCAGTATTTAAGTTGAAGTTCATCATATGACAAGCGTAACGTTATGACTATAACTACTGTTCCCTGAAGGAGGGAAACTAGGTACAACATACTATTAAATCCACATGTTATGACTATAACTACTGTTCCCTGAAGGAGGGAAACTAGGTACAACGTACTATCAAATCCACGCCTCGCTGGAAGCCCCGCCTTCCACAGGTGATGAGAGTGAGGCTTGGATTTATTCCTTAAATTTAATACCGATTTTCACCGACCCAGGAAAGGGCGGGAACAAACAGGTGTTGTACCTCGTTTCCCTCCTTCAGGGAAGTGTAATTATAATCAAAGTTACACTTCCTTTCAGTCATTCAACTTCGGTACAACATACTATGGGGAAATGAAATCATTCCCCAGCCGACCCAAACGGACACTAAATGAAACGGCCCCCTGCAGACCACCCAGACCTGACCCTACAAGATGCGTCAGTTTTGTCAATTTATTAATTGTCTTTTGTTTGAAACACTCCTGTCAATGTTGAGTAAGGACGCACACCTGATTACACATATAGAAGTAGGACTAGTCTACCTGGCCTGCACACAAATGTAGGCCTATAAATGTGCCCATTTGGGGATGTCTGATAGTATTTCTCATTGTCTTAACGCTGAACCACTAATGAGTTGTGGAGCTTCTCAAAGTAATTTTTCTTCACATCCAAACAGCAAGTAAACAAAGTCTAATCAAATTCAATTGCAAATGACAATAGTTCCTCAAAGTATTTTTGTCAAATATTTCCTGCTCTCGCCCTTTCGATAACCACTCGGCATAAAAGGGAAAAATGTAATGCTCTGATCCAGTGGAAATGTCATAAAATACCTGATTACTGTCCAGAACTCACTGGAGCAGGAAAAAGAGGGCCTAGAATATTTTATACAGTGTTGCAAGCTTGCTATCCGAGTTTCCTGACCCAAGTGATAGTTGATACAATGTTTCAAGTTTGTTGTAGACAGGCCATGTGCAGCCAATGTGATTTCTAGGATATTTATTTTTATCAGGATATTTTCTACCTGCAGAATGCCATGTTTTCATTTGTTGGCTTTATGTAGGCTATTTGTTTTTACATAGTTGGCAATGGCAATAAAAGTTACTTTTAGATTTGTATAATTTTCATTTAGATTTAGAATGTAGATTAATCACAGGCAAAGATTTTGAGATACTATTATAATTTAAATGAAACTGTTCCACAAAAATGTGCATATGAAAATCATAACTGGCACACAGATTCGCAGAAACGGTCAGATAAATTGGCACTCCAACTGGAAAAGGTTGCAGACTGATGGTGTAGTCTATTACTAGTCTATTAGTCTATCTATCTGTAGTCTATTAGTCTATTACTGAAAACTTCAGGAGCAGAACGGCAGAATTTACGAAGTCCAGCAGCAGAGGGGGGAATCCCTCTGGTCAGGTTATGTTGACGACCGGCTCCCTCCGGTCGGGTTATGTTGACGAGCGGCTCCCTCTGGTCGGGTTGAGTTGACGACCGGCTCCCTCCGGTCGGGTTGTGTTGACGACCGGCTCCCTCTGGTCGGGTTGTGTTGACGACCGGCTCCCTCCAGTCGGGTTGTGTTGACGACCGGCTCCCTCTGGTCATTTGTGTGTCTTATTTATTTATTCAAACAGCGTGCTTAAAGCATCAGACAAGTTCAGTTCATATAGATTTTATAAAAATAAATGGGGCGCTTGGTAGAAAGAACAGATGCCTCTTGGTTGACCAAGATGTATTTTAGTTGGGGACAGCACTAGAACATGATTTTGGGGCTCCCGAGTGGCACAGAGGACACTGCATCTCAGTGCTTGAGGTGTCACTAGACACCCTGGTTCAAATCCGGGCTGTATCACAACCGGCCGTGATTGGCCCAGCGTCTTCCAGGGTAGGCAGTCATTGTAAATAAGATTTTGTTCATAACCGACTTGCCTAGTTAAATAAAGGTTACATTATATAAATAAATAAATAGTGTTTCATGACAAACCATTTTTTACAAATCCGTCAAGGCACCAACTTTGAGAAGGGTTTAAAACAAAGGTTTCAAACCAATTCATGAATGTAATTGAATCTAGGTATGTTTTGCCTTTAATGTAAGGGCATAAAAAAAATTGGCTGAATATTATACAATGACTTATCAACAGCTCTAATAATTTGCCTCCACAGGAAATCTTCACTGGCAATTCTAGAATATACTATATATCCTAGAAACCTGGTTAAACTATCATTATGACATCATGGATGAATTCTAGAATATACTATATATCCTAGAAACCTGGTTAAACGATCACTATGACATCATAGATGAAATCTAGAATATACTATATATCCTAGAAACCTGGTTACACTATCATTATGACATCATGGATGAATTCTAGAATATACTATATAGCCTAGAAACCTGGTTAAACTATCATTATGACATCATGCATTGCCAGTCCTTGTATTCATAGTGTAGTGAATTCGGGGGGTCGCCCTGAGCTGGACTCAAACCTGGGTCCAGTGACCGTCAAGCCAACACCTTATAACTGTTACGCCAAGATGTCTGAACTTCTTGACGAGGTCGCTAGGTGTTGGATTACGGTTGCTACAATAGCTTTCTCTATGAATTTGAGAGTGGTTACATTTCTCCAGACCCCATCCCTCAGCTGTTTACCAAAGCAAGTCTCTTGGCAGCCATTTTGTTGCTGTTTAAATCCTAGGTTGTCCCTTTAAAAAAGCCACACAACAATCAATCAACCAATAACAAAGCTGTAATTCCACCACTGTTTTGCTAATAAGATGATGGATGGGGCTGGAGAAATGTAACTACTTTCAAATTCATAGACAGACCTATGGATGCAAGGACTGACCATCCATGATATCAACATTATAGTTTTAACCATGTTGAGGCTATACAGTGTTGATTTACATTGTTTCTAAACATTGGAGTAAAAAAAAAGCTTATTTGGGGTTCTGATGGGGTACAACAGTTGAACTAAGCTCATGAGGCATGTGTTATATTCTTCAAGAATCAATGGCTATAAATAAATAATTTAAAAATCAAAATATGGATGTAGCAATTGCAGATTTCCCCTTTAACACCAAACATCAGTTCAACAACTGCAGAGTTTGTACCTCTGTATTTAAGACAGTACTTACCAGTGGTAATCACGGCCCGGTTTCTCAAAACCATCTTATGGCTAAGTTCATCTTTAGAACCACTGCCTTAAATTGAACCAACAACACCACACATCCTTCCAGTTCTCTGCTGCCAGTGACTGGAACCAATTTCAAAAATCGCTGAAGCTGGAGACTTATATTTCCCTCACCAACTTTAAACATCAGCTATCTGAGCAGCTAACCGATTGCTGCAGCTGTACATGTACTTTTCTGCTCTTTTGCACACCAGTATCTCTACTTGCACATCATCTAACTGTGAGAGTATTACTAAACTGAGAGAGTGTTACTAAACTGAGAGAATATTACTCAACTGAGAGAGTATTACTAAACAGAGAGAGTATTACTAAACTGAGGGAGTATTACTAAACTGAGAGAGTATTACTAAACTGAGGGAGTATTACTAAACCGAGGGAGTATTACTAAACTGAGAGAGTATTACTAAACTGAGAGAGTGTTACTAAACTGAGAGTGTTACTAAACTGTGAGAGTATTACTAAACTGAGAGAGTATCTGCTGATTTATCACTCCAGTGTTAATCTGCTAAATTGTAATTCTTCGCTACTATGGACTATTTATTGCCTACCTCCTCATGCCTTTTGCACACACTATATTTAGACTTTCTTTTTTTCTACTGTGTCATTGACTTGCTTATTGTGTTATTGGCTTGTTTATTGTTTATTCCATGTTATTCCATGTGTAACTCTACGTTGTTGTCTGTGTCACACTGCTTTGCTTTATCTTGGCCAGGTCGCAGTTGTAAATGAGAACTTGTTCTCAACTGGCCTACCTGGTTAAACTATCATTATGACATCATGGTCACCTGGTTAAACTATCATTATGACATCATGGCCACCTGGTTAAACTATCATTATGACATCATAGCCACCTGGTTAAACTATCATTATGACATCATAGCCACATGGTTAAATAAATGTGAAATAAAAAAATAAAACATCAGTTCAACAACTGCAGAGTTTGTGTCTCTGTTTTTAAGACAGTACTTACTAGTGTTAACCAGGGCCTGTTCATCGTTAGAACCATCGGATGCCTTAAGATGCGTTTGGGAAACCGAGCCCAGAAATCCAGTTTCCTCCTCTTCTTCCACCTCCTTTTTCAATGTGACAGTCATCTCCCCCTCCTCCTCTTTCACTCCAAAAACTGCATCCTCCTCTTTCTCTTCCTCCTCTTCTTTTACTGTAACATCCTCTTCCTCTTTCAATCTGAACGCGTCTTTCTCTTCTTCTTTCACGGTAACAGCCTCACCCTCTACTTCTTCGTTTACTGTGATATCCTCCTCTTCCTTCTCCTCTTTGACGAGAGCTTCTTTCTCCGTCCAGCAGCCCTTCTCTTCATTAACAAGAGAGTAGCTTAGTGACCTCATGGTTGAAGATGTTAGCTAGCTAGGCTAATGCTAACTTAACCAGCCCGCTAGATGAATAATAAAAACAATACCGTAAATATGAATTGAAAACGGATAACTAACTAGGCGACAGAAGTGGTTTTGAAATACAGTGGCTAATATACACTAAAGCGTCTAAAGAGCTTTATTGGTTCGTCTATTTTGGCTAGCAAGTTACCGAGGTGGCGGACTAACTGTTGCTGCTGCTGAAAGAAGCGTTCCGTCCACTAGATTATACGTCACACTAACAGCATTGCGTTCCGTCCACTAGATTATACGTCACACTAACAGCATTGCCTTAAAATCGCACACCGCCATCTACTGACTGGAGTGGGTAACGCTCAGTCTGAACCTCTGACTGCGATGGAGATGTGCGACAATGACGCTAGTGTGACGTAAAATATATATTATAATGTTCAGACAAAAAGTTAGTGTAGGAAGCATAAGTTTTTACTCACCAGTGTAACAATACAGTGTGGCTAAAGACTTAGTAACTGAGTTGTGTTCACGATCTGGTTCCCTATACGCACAACCAGTTATGTTTTTGAATGATCACATATGTATTAATTTATTTCGGGATTCTGGGTAATCCACAGCAGATTTATGGAGAATTGCTGTGGGTGAGTTCAAAATTGAATAGTCCCGGGATAGAAATATATAAAGTTGACATTACATCATAAAATCCACCTTTTAAATCATACATTAGCAATTTATGTTTTAGTAACTACTGTTGTTGGTTTGGTGTCAAATAAGCCTCTCTTTATATGTTATTTGCCAAATCTCACGTTTCCATGTGGGTTTTATGCTAAAGTTCCCTCTTTCAAGTTGGTATCTAACTGGAAAATGCATCTTCTTTAGGAGTGCTATTTTTACCCTGTCGACTACTGATCATTCATCCACACTGTGTGTCTCATCAATGCAGGTCATTTATGACAAATGTATAGAGTATATGTTTTATAAATTCATGAACACCAGCCACTTTATTAGCCCGGTTTTGTTAGTTTAGGTGTATTATACTTCCTCGCCACCAGAGGGGGACATTAAGTCATTGCCCAGGTTAATTTTATATATTTTGATAGTAAAATGGATGACAGTTTATTCTGATGTTGTGAACATGAGACACATGGAAACAATGTATTCATTTATTATAGTAAATTAGAAATCATTAGGAATCCACTATACGATCACAATAACTTTGATAGACATTTCAATTGTTTTTTTGTTAGTATATTAATGTGCAGATGAATGTAGAATTGCTGTGGGAGTGCTATTTATATTCCGTCACTACTGATCATTCATCCATACTGTGTGTGTCCCATCATTGCAGCTTTGGAAATAAATGAACTATCCATCCATTGCTCCTTCCTGTGTTGACTCACTGACTTGAGAGACCAGGAAGGTCACACTAGCTCGATAGGTTGATATCTAGCTCAAGCTTCACCTCATGCTTTTCATTAACTGTGTGGTTGTGTTATCTAGTGGGAACCCGTTAGCACGGTGGGCTCTGGTGCATTCTTGCCGTGGGCTCAAAATGACAGAGGAAATCAACCTGCTTGCTCCTTTTTGTTTTGTCAACTTTTCGATGGGGATGTTATGTTTGATACCGGAGGTACGAGGCCTTGAAAGCATTAAACTTCAAAGCAGTGTGCTGATGCCTGTATCACTTTATCAGCAGCACGTGATCAATGACGTCTGAAGAGTCGTTTCATCGAACAACCACCTGATTGGTTTGGTATTGGGCTGGTTCGACACTGGTTCGACACTGCAGGCGACTGCCAACTGACTGATTTACAAATCACCTTACATCATAAATAACGTCCAAATCACTAAACAATCATTCAAAGCAGTGTGCTGATGCCTGTATCACTTTATCAGCAGCACGTGAAGCTTCATTTCGTCGAACAACCGCTTGATTAGTTTGGTATTGGGCTTGTTTGACACTGCAGGCGACTGATTGATCTACAAATCACTACTACATCAATAACTACATCACACCTGCCCAGACCCACTAGAACAAACCTCCATCTCCATTAACTACAACACACCTGCCCAGACCCACTAGAACACACCTCCATCTCCATTAACTACATCACACCTGCCCAGACCCACTAGAACACACCTCCATCTCCATTAACTACAACACACCTGCCCAGACCCACTAGAACACACCTCCATCTCCATTAACTACATCACACCTGCCCAGACCCACTAGAACACACCTCCATCTCCATTAACTACATCACACCTGCCCAGATCCACTGGAACACACCTCCATCTCCATTAACTACATCACACCTGCCCAGACCCACTAGAACACACCTCCATCCCCATTACATCACACCTGCCCAGACCCACTAGAACACACCTCCATCTCCATTAACTACATCACACCTGCCCAGATCCACTGGAACACACCTCCATCTCCATTAACTACATCACACCTGCCCAGACCCACTAGAACACACCTCCATCCCCATTACATCACACCTGCCCTGACCCACTAGAACACACCTCCATCTCCATTAACTACATCACACCTGACCCACTAGAACACACCTCCATCTCCATTAACTACATCACACCTGCCCAGACCCACTAGAACACACCCCCATCTCCATTAACTACATCACACCTGCCCAGACCCACTAGAACACAGCCCCATCTCCATTAACTACATCACACCTCCATCTCCATTAACTCCATCACACCTGACCCACTAGAACACACCTCCATCTCCATTAACTACATCACACCTGCACAGACCCACTAGAACACACCTCCATTAACTACATCACACCAGCACAGACCCACTAGAACACACCTCCATTAACTACATCACACCTGCCCAGACCCACTAGAACACACCTCCATCTCCATTAACTCCATCACACCTGCCCAGACCCACTAGAACACACCTCCATCTCCATTAACTACATCACACCTGCCCAGACTCACTAGAACACACCTCCATTTCAAGCGCCCGCATCAGCACCATTTTATTTCTCTCCGTCACTTTAAACTTTTAGATAATAAAGCATTTGACCTTTCTATTGAATTAACAACAGAGGATTGGTTGATTTCCAGTTTTAATTAAGTATAATATTTAAGATGATTGAAGAGAAAAGTATCGTCCAACTCTGGGGTATCTCACTGCACCCTCAAATGTCATGTTTTGAAATATACAGACAGACAGATTAAAAGTAATTTTACATTGTATAACTGTACTTCTGACAGCCAACTTTCTAACTCCGCCCATAACTTTATGACATCATAACATTCCCAGAAGGATTATTGAGTCATTGTTAGTTTTACACTGAAGACATGACTCTGCCGTTGTGCTGTAGAATTTGTGGATTTTGTCTCTTGTATAATAAGGGACTATCATTTGTCCCAACATCACAGGCCACAGACTTTGATGCAGTTAAAGACTTCCAAAAGTGTTTCCACAATTTAAGAACAACTGAGTATTTTTAATGGGGTTTCTCCCTGTGCACCTGCCAATGTGAATCCTTTGAACGAGACAAGTTACCAGACAGGACATATTGCTAATGTTCTTCCTATTGATAACCTGAATGACAATTAACTTGTGGGCGGTGGTGGTGATGATGTCCTATTCGATGACGTCTCCCATCGGGATTCCCCCAAAAAGAAGACGCTCTGGATTGATCACTGGAGTCAGATGTGAAGGAGGAGGTTGATCATCAGGAGTCAGATGTGAAGGAGGAGGTTGATCATCAGGAGTCAGATGTGAAGGAGGAGGTTGATCATCAGGAGTCAGATGTGAAGGAGGAGGTTGATCATCAGGAGTCAGATGTGAAGGAGGAGGTTGATCATCAGGAGTCAGATGTGAAGGAGGAGGTTGATCATCAGGATTCAGATGTGAAGGAGGAGGTTGATCATCAGGAGTCAGATGTGAAGGAGGAGGTTGATCATCAGGAGTCAGATGTGAAGGAGGAGGTTGATCATCAGGAGTCAGATGTGAAGGAGGGGGTTGATCATCAGGAGTCAGATGTGAAGGAGGAGGTTGATCATCAGTGAACCTCGAGGATTGTGGCTGGGCTGGCGTTTCCACTTCCAGCTTGGTCATATATTTTAATACATTGAATGTTGATATTGTGAATCTGTGTTATATATTTGTACCTCCTGTTTCATGAAGTGATGTCACTAAGTACTGCCCCTATATATACAATGCATTCGGAAAGCATTCAGACCCCTTCACTTTTTCCACATTTTGTTACGTTACAGACTTATTCTAAAATTAATTCAATCATTTTTTCCCCTCATCAATCTACACAATACCCAATAATGACATCACAATACCCCATAATGACATCACAATACCCCATAATGACACCACATTGCCCCATAATGACATCACAATACCCCATAATGACAAAGCAAAAACAGGTAAATAAATGAAAAAATTAGATTTTCTTTAAAAAACAAGGACATTTCTAAGTGACCCCAAACTTTTGAATGGTAGTGTACATCTACATGATGTATTGTTACACCATGTAGGAGCAGTATAGACCTAGTCTGTTCATTATATACATCTACATGATGTATTGTTGCAATGATGTTGGAGCAGTGTAGACCTAGTCTGTTCATTATATACATCTACATGAGGTATTGTTACACCATGTAGGAGCAGTATGGACCTAGTCTGTTCATTATACACATCTACATGAGGTATTGTTACACCATGTAGGAGCAGTATGGACCTACAGTAGCTTGCTAATTATTTAGATTTAGTTTGACTTAATGAAACTGCCTTAAATGTGCTGTAGTAAACATTTTTTATTCGCACTAATCAATCAACACATTCCTGTCTTTGTATTTCTCAATATAATAGTATTATTTAATTAAATCCATGTAAAATAATCTTTGTCTGAAAATAAAATATGATCCTCAACTGCGTTTCCCCTCCAGTCAGCAGACGGCGATGTGCGTCTTTCAGGCGACGCTGCCAGCGTGACGTATAATCTAGTGGACGGTTCTTCATAAACAGCTCGTCAACCAGCCCGGTAGCTTGCTAGCCAACATAGCCGAAAGAGTCAAGCTATTTATACTCTTTCGGTGTATATTAGCTACTGTGTTTTAGACACACTTCTGTCGTATCTACTTGTTAACCTATTTAATTTAATATTACGTTATTTTGTATTAGTCAGCTGTAGTAGCTGGCTGGTTAAATTAGCACTAGCCTAGTCGCTAATGATAGCTAGCTAGCTAACATCCCCGAACATGAGCTCCCTAAACTACTCCCCTCTTGTTAAAGAAGAGGCGGTCTGCTGGACGGAGAAAGAAGCTCTGGGGCTGAACATTGTCGTGAAAGAGGAGGAGGATGTCACAGTAAAACAAGAAGTAGAGGGTGTTACAGTGAAAGAAGAAGAGAAAGACGCGTTCAGAGTTTATGGAGTGAAAGAGGAGGATGATTTTTCTGTGAAAGAAAAGGAAGAAGATGAAGTTTTTGGAGTGGAGGATGAAGAGGGGGAGATTACTGTCACATTAGAGGAGGACGAAGAAGAGAAGACTGGAGAACTGATTAACACCAGTAAATACAGTGACTACTATCTAATAAAACAGGGACATTGATCTGATTAACACCAGTAAATACAGTGAGTACTATCTTATAAAACAGGGACATTGATCTGATTAACACCAATAAATACAGTGAGTACTATCTTATAAAACAGGGACATTGATCTGATTAACACCAGTAAATACAGTGAGTACTATCTTATAAAACACGGACATTGATCTGATAACACCAGTAAATACAGTGAGTACTATCTTATAAAACAGGGACATTGATCTGATTAACACCAGTAAATACAGTGAGTACTATCTTATAAAACAGGGACATTGATCTGATTAACACCAATAAATACAGTGAGTACTATCTTATAAAACAGGGACATTGATCTGATTAACACCAGTAAATACAGTGAGTACTATCTTATAAAACAGGGACATTGATCTGATTAACACCAGTAAATACAGTGAGTACTATCTTATAAAACAGGGACATTGATCTGATTAACACCAGTAAATACAGTGAGTACTATCTTATAAAACAGGGGCATTGATCTGATTAACACCAGTAAATACAGTGAGTACTATCTAATAAAACAGGGACATTGATCTGATTAACACCAGTAAATACAGTGAGTACTATCTTATAAAACAGGGACATTGATCTGATTAACACCAGTAAATACAGTGAGTACTATCTAATAAAACAGGGACATTGATCTGATTAACACCAGTAAATACAGTGAGTACTATCTTATAAAACAGGGACATTGATCTGATTAACACCAGTAAATACAGTCAGTACTAACTTATAAAACAGGGACATTGATCTGATAACACCAGTAAATACAGTGAGCACTATCTTATAAAACAGGGACATTGATCTGATTAACACCAGTAAATACAGTGAGTACTATCTTATAAAACAGGGACATTGATCTGATTAACACCAGTAAATACAGTGAGTACTATCTTATAAAACAGGGACATTGACCTGATTAACACCAGTAAATACAGTGACTACTATCTTATAAAACAGGGGCATTGATCTGATTAACACCAGTAAATACAGTGAGTACTATCTTATAAAACAGGGACATTGATCTGATAACACCAGTAAATACAGTGAGTACTATCTTATAAAACAGGGACATTGATCTGAATAACACCAGTAAATACAGTGAGTACTATCTTATAAAACAGGGACATTGATCTGATTAATACCAGTAAATACAGTGAGTACTATCTTATAAAACAGGGCCATTGATCTGATTAACACCAGTAAATACAGTGAGTACTATCTTATAAAACAGGGACATTGGTCTGATTAACACCAGTAAATACAGTGAGTACTATCTAATAAAACAGGGACATTGATCTGATTAACACCAGTAAATACAGTGAGTACTATCTAATAAAACAGGGACATTGATCTGATTAACACCAGTAAATACAGTGAGTACTATCTTATAAAACAGGGACATTGATCTGATTAACACCAGTAGATACAGTGAGTACTATCTTATAAAACAGGGACATTGATCTGATTAACACCAGTAAATACAGTGAGTACTATCTTATAAAACAGGGACATTGATCTGATAACACCAGTAAATACAGTGAGTACTATCTTATAAAACAGGGACATTGATCTGATTAACACCAGTAAATACAGTGAGTACTATCTTATAAAACAGGGGCATTGACCTGATTAACACCAGTAAATACAGTGAGTACTATCTTATAAAACAGGGACACTGACCTGATTAACACCAGTAAATACAGTGAGTACTATCTTATAAAACAGGGACATTGATCTGATTAACACCAGTAAATACAGTGAGTACTATCTTATAAAACAGGGACATTGATCTGATTAACACCAGTAAATACAGTGAGTACTATCTTATAAAACAGGGACATTGATCTGATTATCACCAGTAAATACAGTGAGTACTATCTTATAAAACAGGGACATTGATCTGATTAACACCAGTAAATACAGTGAGCACTATCTTATAAAACAGGGGCACAAATTCTGCAGTTGTTGAAGTAATGTGTGATTTTTGAAAGGGCATTCTACACTTGAATATGTTTTTGATCTGTCGGGAATTGTTCATGACGTCCTCCAGTGATTTTTAACTTTTCCTGTTGAAAAGTGATATATAAATACAGTAAAGTATAAACACACTAAAGGGAAACAAATAAATGTTTTGAGCAAAATAGTGTTTTTTTAGACAACTGCAAACCAGAAGGAGTGAGTGATGTCATAGTAAGGCCTTCAAGGAGTTGGCTTGATGGGAAGTCGTGATGTCGTCCAATAGGAGACTGATCTTCATGTGAATATTCATTATTCTTTTTTAAATCCTTCCTGTTCTGTCAAGTTAGTTGTTGATCATTGCTAGAAAGCCATTTTCAAGTCTTTCCATAGATTTTAAAGACGATTTAAGTCCAAAATGTAACTAGGCCACTCAGGAACATTCAATGTCATCTTGGTAGGTCCTCCAGCGTCGATTTGGCCTTGTGGTTTAGTTTATTGTCCTGTTAGTACAGTTTTTTGTATTCAGATCTCTGAAATACACTCTACCTACGTAACATTTAGTGTCTCCTTATATAACACTGGGAAAACAGTTTTCATAGGCACAGAAATTCCAAATCAAATCATTTGAGTTTGCTAAATTCAAGGGTTCTAACCGAGAAACCCTCATTGTCAGGTTGATGGAAAAGCTAGACAAAGAGCATTTTACTGGTTGAAGTGTTTTTTAAATACAAAGCGGTTGATTTGCGATGATGACACAAACATTATATTAAGCAGGACATTCAAACGAGCCTTACAATTAAATCAAATCAAATCAAGTTTATTTTATATAGCCCTTCGTACATCAGCTAATATCTCGAAGTGCTGTACAGAAACCCAGCCTAAAACCCCAAATAGCAAGCAATGCAGGTGTAGAAGCATGGTGGCTAGGAAAAACTCCCTAGAAAGGCCAAAACCTAGGAAGAAACCTAGAGAGGAACTAGGCTATGAGGGGTGGCCAGTCCTCTTCTGGCTGTGCCGGGTGGAGATTATAACAGAACATTGCCAAGATGTTCAAAATGTTCATAAGTGACAAGCATGGTCAAATAATAATCAGGAATAAATGTCAGTTGGCTTTTCATAGCCGATCATTAAGAGTTGAAAACAGCAGGTCTGGGACAGGTAGGGGTTCCATAACCACAGGCAGAACAGTTGAAACTGGAATAGCAGCAAGGCCAGGTGGACTGGGGACAGCAAGGAGTCATCATGCCCGGTAGTCCTGACGTATGGTCCTAGGGCTCAGGTTCTCCGAGAGAGAGAAAGAAAGAGAGAAGGAGAGAATTAGAGAGAGCATACTTAAATTCACACAGGACACTGGATAAGACAGGAGAAGTACTCCAGGTATAACCAACTGACCCTAGCCCCCCGACACACAAACTACTGCAGCATAAATACTGGAGGCTGAGACAGGAGGGGTCAGGAGACACTGTGGCCCCATCCGATGATACCCCCAGACAGGGCCAAACAGGAAGGATATAACCCCACCCACTTTGCCAAAGCACAGCCCCCGCACCACTAGAGGGATATCTTCAACCACCAACTTACAATCCTGAGACAAGGCCGAGTATAGCCCACAAAGATCTCCACCACAGCACAAACCAAGGGGGTGGCGCCAACCCAGACAGGAAGATCACGTCAGTAACTCAACCCACTCAAGTGACGCACCCCTCCTAGGGACGGCATGAAAGAGCACCAGTAAGCCAGTGACTCAGCCCCTGTAATAGGGTTAGAGGCAGAGAATCCCAGTGGAGAGAGGGGAACCGGCCAGGCAGAGACAGCAAGGGCGGTTCGTTGCTCCAGAGCCTTTCCGTTCACCTTCACACTCCTGGGCCAGACTACACTCAATCATATGACCTACTGAAGAGATAAGTCTTCAGTAAAGACTTAAAGGTTGAGACCGAGTCTGCGTCTCTCACATGGGTAGGCAGACCGTTCCATAAAAATGGAGATCTATAGTAGAAAGCCCTGCCTCCCGCTGTTTGCTTAGAAATTCTAGGGACAATTAGGAGGCCTGCGTCTTGTGACCGTAGCGTACGTGTAGGTATGTACGGCAGGACCAACTCGGAAAGATAGGTAGGAGCAAGCCCATGTAACGCTTTATAGCAGGGGTGTCAAACTCATTCCACGGAGGGCCTAGTGTCTGCAGGTTTTTGGTTTTTCCTTTCAATAAAGCCCTAGACAACCAGGTGTGGGGAGTTCCTAACTAATTAGTGATGTTAATTCATCAATCAAGTACAAGGGAGGAGCGAAAACCCGCAGACACTTGGCCCCCCGTGGAATGAGTTTGACACCTGTGCTTTATAGGTTAGCAGTAAAACCTTGAAATCAGCCCTTGCCTTAACAGGAAGCCAGTGTAGGGAAGCTAGCACTGGAGTAATATGATCACATTTCTTGGTTCTAGTCAGGATTCTAGCAGCCGTATTTAGCACTAACTGAAATTTATTTAGTGCTTTATCCGGGTAGCCGGAAAGTAGAGCATTGCAGTAGTCTAACCTAGAAGTAACAAATGCATGGATTAATTTTTCTGCGTCATTTTATAATTTGATCATTTTATATTTTATAATTATAATCCAAAGTAGTGTGAAATGAACTCATAAGCAACCTGGAAATGGAGGTTACTCCCATGAGTTTTCCCCTATTCACATTCAGAATACATTGTGAAAAACTAAAATCTTTGCTCACCATTTTTGCTCCAGGCAGATATACTACATCCATAACTAGTGGTTTCCTCATTACCAGATATACTACATCCATAACTAGTGGTTTCCTCATTACCAGATATACTACATCCATAACTAGTGGTTTCCTCATTACCAGATATACTACATCCATAACTAGTGGTTTCCTTATTACCAGATATACTGCATCCATAACTAGCGGTTTCCTCATTAGCAGATATACTACATCCATAACTAGTGGTTTCCTCATTACCAGATATACTACATCCATAACTAGTGGTTTCCTCATTAGCAGATATACTACATCCATAACTAGTGGTATCCTCATTACCAGATATACTACATCCATAACTAGTGGTTTCCTCATTAGCAGATATACTACATAATTAACTATTGGTTTCCTCATTACCAGATATACTACATCCATAACTATCGGTTTCCTCATTACCAGATATACTACATCCATAACTAGTGGTTTCCTCATTAGCAGATATACTACATAATTAACTATTGGTTTCCTCGCTACTATTGGAAACCTCGCTGCTGCTCTGATGGTGGGAAGAGATTCACCTCCTCAGCAGGCATTAAAATTCATCAGAGAATCCACACCGTGGAGAAACCTTATAGCTGTACTCAATGTGGGAAGAGTTTTACTCATTCAACCAGCCTGATATCACACCAGAGAACACACACAGGAAAGACATCTTATATCTGTAGCTGTGGTATATGTGGGAAGAGTTTTACTCGGCTAAGCACCCTGATATCACACCAGAGAACACACACAGGAGAGAAACGAGAGAAACCGTATAGCTGTGATGAATGTGGGAAGAGTTTTTATACATCTAGCCATCTTATTGTACACCAAAGAACACACACAGGAGAGAAATTGTATAATTGTACTCAGTGTGGGAAGAGTTTTACTCAGCTAAGCAACCTGATATCACACCAGAGAACACACTCAGGAGAGAAACCGTATAGCTGTAATGAATGTTGGAAGAATTTTACTCACCTAAGCAGCCTGACATCACACCAGAGAACACACACAGGAGAGAAACTTTATAGCTGTGATCAATGTGGGAAGAGTTTTACTCAGCTAAGCGGCATGATATCACACCCGAGAACACACACGGGAGAGAAACCGTATAGCTGTGATCAATGTGGGAAGAGTTTTGCTACATCTGGCCAGCTGACTTCACACCAGATAACACACACAGGAGAGAAACGTTATAGCTGTGATCAATGTGGGAAGAGTTTTGTTCAATCTGGCAATCTAAAAGTACACCAGAGAACACACACAGGAGAGAAATCTTATAGCTGTAATCAATGTGACAAGAGATACTCTAATAAAAGGTGTCTGATCAAACATCAGAAAATACATGAAGGAGTTTTCATGATATCAATGAAATAATGTCACAATGTAGAATGTTTTAACATTGTAGGAGGAGTATTCTAATGATGTCACAATGTAGAACCCTAAATGTTTGTCCCCTGTTCTATTGATTTCAACATGATATGGATATTAGCCTCAGGGGGAAAATACCAGGCTCTGAATTGAAAGAGTACTATTTATGTGATTTAACAAGAAGTGACTAACACAAAAAGTGCTGTGTTACACTTACCACGTTGGTGACCCACTTGAATCAAAATGCAACACCTCAAAATGTAGCGAGCTGTTTTCTACAAATTGTCCTCTAACCAGGGATGTACACATTATTCCCAGATTCCGTGTGGTTTTTGAGCTGTTAGTTTTAACAGGACGTGCAACCTCATCTCCCTCCTCTCGCACAATTGATTTCAACATGATATCGCTGAGTGATGACAAATAAGTGTTGCGTTCCTTTCTTTAGCGACCCCTACATTTAAATGCATCACTCCAAAATGTAGCTGACTGTCTTCTGCAGGTTGTCCTCTAACCAGTGAGGTAAAAGATATCTCCCATTTCCTTGTGTTTTTTAGATGTTAGTTTCAACAGCACGAACAACCTGATCTCCCCCCTAATCGATATCAGTGATTTATTGCTACTTGTCAAAACAACAGGGTTTTTGGTGCTTGTGTCCATGGTGAGGACAACTTGGTTTCTGATTGTCTCAAGTTTGGGCAGTCAAAAAGATTTGTGTTTTGTGTTTAGCCAGTGCTTTCCATGGATCACAAATTATTTTGAATTTCCGTATTTGAGAGAAGTTATGTTTGGGCTCGTTCCAAGGGGACGAGAGTTCCTAGAAGCTAGTGAGTTTTAGGAAGAGAAAAATACACTTTATTTTTCATGTTTTTATAGGTGAAGGTGAAACATTGTAGTTGATTATAATGTGAAATGGAAGTTGTTTTCAAGGGGACGTAGGATGTATCTGATGTATCTTTTACAGCAGACAGTATCTGCTGTAAAAACAGTACACTTTGTGTAGAGACCAGGGTCTGGCCCTGGGGTCATCTCTCCCTGGTACCATATAGAACAGAAACATTAACTCATGCTCTGGAATGCGGTCTCTTCAGGTTTTATCACCCAAAAGACATTGTAAATCTCTTGTCAGTGTTATCGTTCCAAGGGGAGGAGAGTCCTAGAAGCTAGTGGGGGAAAAATACACTTTTTCTTGTTTTTAATTGTTGATAGCCAGTAGACACCATGTTTATATTGGTGAAGAATTGTAGTTGATTATATTGTGAAATGGAAGTTGTTTTCTGTTGGTGGTGCACATTCTTTTAAGGTGTTAGTTAGTCTTTGGTTTTTCCATTTATGTTTTGAGGTTGGACTTTAGCGTGTATAGCTCGTTAGCACGTAGGACGCACTGATTGGTGTCACCTCGTTAGTCAGTATGTGTTACACCTGTGCTGGCTTGTCCATCTCGTTAGTGGGAAGGTGTTTCACCTGAGCTGGTCCAGGTTCTATTTAAGAGTGTCTGGCCCAGTGGTCCAGTTGTGTTGATATATGTGGAGAGTCAACACCTTTAGTTGCGCTACCTTTTTGGTTTGCTTCCTGTCTTAAAGTTTGTTGTGGGTTTTTCTTTTGTTTGCCTCTTCTTGGGCAGATTTAGTGGGTGTCATGGTGGGTGTCTTTTAGGTCCCAGTTGTTACCAGTCAATTTCCAATCGATGCCACCGTAGTGTCTTTCAGAGCCCCTCCTAAAAAACAAGTTATGTTTTGGGTTGGATGTAGCATCATATTGTTAATATTTGAATCAATGGCATTTCCTTTGCAATGCTCATTAGTCTTTCAGTTGTTCTTCGTTTTTTTATCCTCAATATTTTTGTTTATTTTCATTGTTTTTTCCTGTGAAGCCATTGTGTTGCATCCATGTCTGAAATGTGCTGTATAAATAAAGCTTGATTTGACTTCAACAAATGAACCCAATGACTGACCAATCAACAGACTCTTGGTCCCTCTTAGTATTTGTTAATGAATAGAATACAGTATATACATATGAGATGAGTAATACATAGACTAAGATACAGTAGAATAGGATAGCATACAGTATATACATAGGAGATGAGTAATGCCAGATATGTAAACATGCAGGAGATCCATGAAGGAAAGATAGTGATGGTGCTCAGTGACGTTGTTGCAAATGGTGGGGAACAACCAATCACGATGAGGGATCGCCAGCTGTGAACGCTTTAGCATGCTGGAGACAACCATGGAGAATGTGAATCAAGTGTTCCAATGGTAAAACGTTTGATTTAAAAACATCAAGTGTTCCAATGGTAAAACGTTTGATTTAAAAACATCAAGTGTTCCAATGGTAAAACGTTTGAGTTCATTGTGACACGGTCACTTTGCCGAGTGTTTATTACCACGTTGGGATGCAACCTTTTTTTAACCAGTTCTGATGGTTGTTAAAAGTGGGATTTTGACATTATTATCGTTAAAATTAAACACACTGGACACTCCCAACACTCCCACCTATCAATCTCTTTGGCACCGTAGACATCAAGTCACTTGACAGTAATGTTCCATACAATGTTGCATTCCATTTTTGAAAGGTCATTTTCATTGAAGACAATGAAAGTTATTAATTTTATGGAAATAAAATTTTAAATCAAGGCTGAGGCTCAAATAGTCGCCTTCACTTTACTTAAAGTGTAGGAAGCAGTGGAGTAAAACAATTTACTCACCAACAACAGCATTGCCTTAAAGTCCCACATGATGATGTAATGACATCACAATACCCCATAATGACATCACAATACCCAATGATGACATCTATATGATGTGTTGTTACACCATGTAGGAGCAGTATGGACCTAGTCTGTTCATTATATACATCTACATGATGTATTGTTACACCATGTAGGAGCAGTATGGACCTAGTCTGTTCATTATGTACATCTACATGATATATTGTTACACCATGTAGCAGCAGTATAGACCTAGTCTGTTCATTATATACATCTACATGATGTATTGTTACACCATGTAGGAGCAGTATAGACCTAGTCTGTTCATTATATACATCTACATGATGTATTGTTACACCATGTAGGAGCAGTATAGACCTAGTCTGTTCATTATATACATCTACATGATGTATTGTTACACCATGTAGGAGCAGTATAGACCTAGTCTGTTCATTATATACATCTACATGATGTATTGTTACACCATGTAGGAGCAGTATGGACCTAGTCTGTTCATTATATACATCTACATTATGTATTGTTACACCTTGTAGGAGCAGTATAGACCTAGTCTGTTCATTATATACATCTACATGATGTATTGTTACACCACGTAGGAGCAGTATAGACCTAGTCTGTTCATTATATACATCTACATGATGTATTGTTACACCATGTAGGAGCAGTATAGACCTAGTCTGTTCATTATATACATCTACATGATGTATTGTTACACCATGTAGGAGCAGTATAGACCTAGTCTGTTAATTGTATACATCTACATTATGTATTGTTACACAGTGTAGGAGCAGTATAGACCTAGTCTGTTCATTATATACATCTACATGATGTATTGTTACACCACGTAGGAGCAGTATAGACCTAGTCTGTTCATTATATACATCTACATGATGTATTGTTACACCATGTAGGAGCAGTATAGACCTAGTCTGTTCATTATATACATCTACATGATGTATTGTTACACCATGTAGGAGCAGTATAGACCTAGTCTGTTCATTATATACATCTACATGATGTATTGTTACACCACGTAGGAGCAGTATAGACCAAGTCTGTTCATTATATACATCTACATGATGTATTGTTACACCATGTAGGAGCAGTATAGACCTACAGTAGCTAGCTGCTAATTTAGATGTAGTATAACTTAATGAAACTGCCTTAAATATGCTGTGTTAAACATTTTTTATTCACATTAATCAATCAACACATTCCTGTCTTTGTATGTCTCAATATAATAGTATTATTTAATTAAATCCATTTAAAATAATCTTTGTCTGAAAATAAAATATGATCCTCAACTGCGCTTCCCCTCCAGTCAGCAGACGGCGATGTGCGTCTTTCAGGCGACGCTGCCAGCGTGACGTATAATCTAGTGGACGGTTCTTCATAAACAGCTCGTCAACCACCCCGGTAGCTTGCTAGCCAACATAGCCGAAAGATTCAAGCTATTTATACTCTTTCGGTGTATATTACCTGCTGTGTTTTAGACACACCTTTGTCGTATCTAATATCATTTAATATTACGTTATTTTGTATTAGTCAGCTATAGTAGCTGGCTGGTTTAGTTAGTACTAGCCTAGTCGCTAATGATAGCTAGCTAGCTAACATCCCTGAACATGAGCTCCCTAAACATCTCCCCTCTCGTTAAAGAAGAGGGGGTCTGCTGGACGGAGAAAGAGGGTCTGTGGCTGAACATTGTCGTGAAAGAGGAGAAGGAAGAAGAGGATATCACAGTAAAAATAGAAGTAGATGATGAGGCTGTTACAGTGAAAGAAGAAGAGAAAGACGTTACAGTGAAAGAAGAGGAAGACGAGTTCAGAGTGAAAGAGGAGGAGGAGGAGAAAGAGGAGGATGCAGTTTTTGGAGTGAAGAAGGAAGGGGAGATTACTGTCACATTGAAAGATGAAAAGTTGGAGATGGGAGATCTGATTAACACCAGTAAGTACCGCCTTAAATGTGTTTTTAACTTTAATTATTCAGAGTTGGCTCGTCAATACCTCTTCAACGGAGGGCCCAGGATGATGACTGATATGTCTAGAATCAGACGACGTAGAGAGCAAGCTACCCCTTATTTTCTCCGTTCCGTTTCCAAAAAGTGACTTAACATATATATTTGAGAAGGGTCTATCTGCTGACCGCAGACTGGGGGGCACTGCATGTAGTGATTTTCATGTAGTGATGTTTTACTGCACACTGTGCCCCCCAATAGTGCCATGTGAGAGTTGGGTTGGCTACACCAATGATTATGGATATACTGACAAGATGTCTCTCTGTCCTAACAAGGGGAGTCGTCCACAAAGCTTCACTGCGGGTTGTCTAGCTCCCGCCTATCCTTTCTTTGGATTGGTGGATTCATCTTATTATTGTAATCTATTGTTTATATTCTATGAGGTTTGTTGTCGTCAACCGCCTGTATTCAATGGAGAGAGATGCTAAGCTACTAGTATGAATATGCACCGCCTGTATTCAATGGAGAGAGATGCTAAGCTATTAGCATGAATATGCATAGCGATCTGGAGACAACTCCTATAGTGTTTTTATCAAAGTTGTCGGTATGTCACGTGTCCACATAACAACTTAAGCATTACGAAACTTCTGTTGGATCAAGTAAACCTCACGTAGCAAATAAGCCTTTCATTTTGTTGTTGACCAAATTCGACACTTTCCACATTGGGTTGATAATTGTTTCCACGTGGATACAACATACTGTAACCAACTGGCATGACCTAGAGAGTTACAACCTACTGTAACCTACTGGCATGGCCTAGAGAGTTACAACCTACTGTAGCCTACTGGCATGACCTAGAGAGATACAACCTACTGTAACCTACTGGCATGACCTAGAGAGATACAACCTACTGTAACCTACTGGCATGACCTAGAGAGATACAACCTACTGTAACCTACTGGCATGACCTAGAGAGATACAACCTACTGTAACCAACTGGCATGACCTAGAGAGATACAACCTACTGTAGCCTACTGGCATGACCTAGAGAGATACAACCTACTGTAGCCTACTGGCATGACCTAGAGAGATACAACCTACTGTAATCTACTGGCATGACCTAGAGAGTTACAACCTACTGTAGCCTACTGGCATGACCTAGAGAGATACAACCTACTGTAACCTACTGGCATGACCTAGAGAGATACAACCTACTGTAGCCTACTGGCATGACCTAGAGCGTTACAACCTACTGTAACCTACTGGCTTGACCTAGAGAGCTAAAGTTGTAAAATTCCTGGATTTTAAATTAGTATTTTCCAGTAATAATGATCATTTGTATCTTCCTATCCACATATGGGATCCCTCTCCTTTGTCGTCCTCTCTACACCAATAACAGACAACTACTGTGGGACTCCCAATCACGGCCGGATGTGATACAGCCTGGATTCGAACCAGGGACTGTAGTGACACCTCTTGCACTGAGATGCAGTGGCTTAGACCACTGCATCCGTGTGTGTGTTAACTATTAGAATGCTGTACTAGAATGCTTAAAAGGCCTCTAAAATTTTAAATATCGGTTATCGTTATCGTTTTTTGGGGCAAGGAAAATATTAGATATTGGTATTAGCCAAAAATGTAATATCGGTGCATCCCTTTATTCTAAAATGTATCACAATACCCCATAATGACATCACAATACCCCATAATGCCAAAGCAAAAACAGGTTTAGTTTTTTGCAAATGTATTGAAACTATTCCCCAGGATAATAGAGTAATGTAAGATCCCAGGATAACTAGTCTCAGAGTAATGTAAGATGCTTGGAAAAAGAAGCTGAAAAGAATAACAGAACGGCACCATTAGAACTAAAATGTGTCGCCTGGAAGTCAGACACCCAACCCTCAACTGTAAATAAATAATAAAATGTGTATCCTGGATCTCAGACCCCCAACCCTCCAAACTGTAAATAAATAATAAAATGTGTTTCCTGAATGTCAGACCCCCAACCCTCCAAACTGTAAATAAATAATAAAATGTGTATCCTGGATGTCAGACCCCCAACCCTCCAAAATGTAAATAAATAATAAAATGTGTATCCTGGATGTCAGACCCCCAACCCTCCAAACTGTAAATAAATAATAAAATGTGTCGCCTGGATGTCAGACCCCCAACCCTCCAAACTGTAAATAAATAATAAAATGTGTCGCCTGGATGTCAGAGCCCCAACCCTCCAAACTAAATAAATAATAAAATGTGAATCCTGGGTGTCAGACCCCCAACCCTCCAAACTGTAAATAAATAATAAAATGTGTCGCCTGGATGTCAGACCCCCAACCCTCCAAACTGTAAATAAATAATAAAATGTGTTTCCTGAATGTCAGACCCCCAACCCTCCAAACTAAATAAATAAATAAAATGTGTCTCCTTGGCAACATTAGAACCTCGGCACAAAATATTTTTGTCAATGAGACAGTATATAAACAAAGGAATGACCGAACCCCCTTTGGTGACTGAATGCTTGTAAGGAAAACTAGATGATCAAAACATTAGATCACATCAAATAAGCCTGAGTGGTTTCACCTCCTCCCAGACTATACTGGATACTACAGTTATAACTATACATAGTTATACAGGATACTACAGTTATACTGGATACTACAGTTATACAGGATACTACAGTTATACAGGATACTACAGTTATAACTATACATAGTTATACAGGATACTACAGTTATACAGGATACTACAGTTATAACTATACATAGTTATTCCAAAGGTGGGCTACTTACTATCCACTGTTTGCAAGCCACCGTTGCTGATCTATTTTATTTATTTATTTCACCTTTATTTAACCAGGTTTGGGCTAAATTATAGATGGGCTATGTACAGGTGCAGTAATCTGTGAGCTGCTCTGACAGCTGGTGCTTAAAGCTAGTAAGGGAGATAAGTGTTTCCAGTTCCAGAGATTTTTGTAGTTCGTTCCAGTCATTGGCAGCAGAGAACTGGAAGGAGAGGCGGCCAAAGGAGGAATTGGTTTTGGGGGTGACCAGAGAGATATACCTGCTGGAGCGCGTGCTACAGGTGGGTGTGTCAAATCAGAGGGCCTGTTGTCCGGACCTCCGGCAGTCTCTATGGGGGTGCCACAGGGTTCAATCCTCGGGCCGACTCTCTTCTCTGTATACATCAATGATGTTGCTCTTGTTGCTGGTGATTCTCTGATACACATCAACGCAGACGACACCATTCTGTATACTTCTGGCCCCTCTTTGGACACTGTGTTAATTAACCTCCAGACGAGCTTCAATGCCATACAACTCTCCTTCCGTGGCCTCCAACTGCTCTTAAACGCAAGTAAAACTAAATGCATGCTATTCAACCGATCACTGCCTGCACCAGCTCGCCCGTCCAGCATCACTACTCTGGACGGCTCTGACTTAGAATACGTGGACAACTACAAATGCCTAGGTGTCTGGTTAGACTGTAAATTCTCCTTCCAGACTCACATTAAGCATCTCCCATCCAAAATTAAATCTAGAATCGGCTTCCTATTTCGCAACAAAGCATCCTTCACTTATGCTGCCAAACATACCCTCGTAAAACTGACCATCCTACCGATCCTCGACTTCGGTGATGTCATCTATAAAATAGCCTCCAACACTCTACTCAGTAAACTGGATGCAGTCTATCACAGTGCCATCCGTTTTGTCACCAAAGCCCCATATACCACCCACCACTGCGACCTGTATGCTCTCGTCGGCTGGCCCTCGCTACATATTCGTCGCCAAACCCACTGGCTCCAGGTCATCTATAAGTCTTTGCTAGGCCGCCTTAACTCAGCTCACTGGTCACCATAGCAACACCCACCCATAGGACGCGCTCCAGGAAGTATATCTCACTGGTCATCCCCAAAGCCAACACCTAATTTGGCCGCCTTTCCTTCCAGTTCTCTGCTGCCAATGACTGGAACGACATACAAAGATCTCTGAAACTGGAGACTTATATCTCCCTCACTAACTTTAAGCATCAGCTATCTGAGCAGCTTACCGATCGCTGCAGCTGTACACAGCCCATCTGTAAATAGCTCATCCAACTGCCTACCTCATCCCCATGTTTTTATTTACTTTTTTTGCTCTTTTTGCACACCAGTATTTCTACTTGCACATCATCATCTGCACATCTATCACTCCAGTGTTAATGCTAAATTGTAATTACTTCGCTACTACGGCCTATTTATTGCCTTATTGCCTTTATTGCCTCTGTACTCCATTTGCACACACTGTATATAGATTTTTCTATTGTGTTATTGACTGTACTTTTGTTTATCCCACGTGTAACTGTTGTTTTTTTGTCGCACTGCTTTGCTTTATCTTGGCCAGGTTGCAGTTGTAAATGAGAACTTGAGAACTGGCCTACCTGGTTAAATAAAGATGGAATAAATTAAAAATAATAATAATAATCGTAACTTTATTGACATCACCTAAATTGATACTGTCATTAACACGGTTCTTCAATAATTACACATCATTCTTAATACTGTAGCTGTTTAGTTAGTCACATGTTCAACTATCATCAGCTGATCCAGGAAATCATTTTCTGAAAGACAGTCACATGACAAACATCACGACATGCAACAACAACCAAAGTGCTTCTTCATTCATTACTCTGGTAAAGACAGTTATGCCGTGCTCCACGTTGGATCCAACATCCCTAACAAATTGATGTTTATAATGTTATTGTCTGCTTGATATACAGTAGGGTCTCGTTAGTCTGTTTGGACACAGAGATACTTAGCTCATAATGTGTAGAGAACTGTTCCTTGATGGATAGGCTATTGTACAACACACAGAGCTATTTTCCTATATTTGTTGTTTGGTGAAGTTATGGGTCATACAGAAGGTCTATGTTAGGTGAAGTTATGGGTTCTACAGTAGGTCTGTTATTGTTTTGGGTCCTACAGTATGTCTGTTATTAGGTGAAGTTATGGGTCCTACAGTAGGTCTATGTTATTGTTAGGTGAAGTTATGGGTCCTACAGTAGGTCTATGTTATAGTTATGGGTCCTACAGTCGGTCTATGTTGTTGTTAGGTGAAGTTATGGGTCCTACAGTAGGTCTATGTTGTTGTTAGGTGAAGTTATGGGTTCTACAGTATGTCTATGTTGTTGTTAGGTGAAGTTATCGGTCCTACAGTGGGTCTATGTTGTTGTTAGGTAATGTTATGGGTCCTACAGTAGGTCTATGTTGTTGTTATGGGTCCTAGAGTACACTATGTATGTCATGCAAGAACAACCAAAGTGCTTCTTCGTTCATTACAGGTATATTTGTTGTTAGTTATGAGCCAATTTGGCAAACCGTGTACAAATCCTCATTGTCAGGTTGATGGAAAAGCTAGACAAAGAGCATTTTACTGGTTGAAGTGTTTTTTAAATACAAAGCGGTTGATTTGCGATGATGACACAAACATTATATTAAGCAGGACATTCAAACGAGCCTTACAATTATAATCCATAGTAGTGTGAAATGTACTCATAAGCAACCTGGAAATAGAGGTTACTCCCCTGAGTTTTCCCCCATTCAGAATACATTGTGAAAAACTAAAATCTTTGCTCACCATTTTTGCTCCAGGCAGATATACTACATCCATAACTAGTGGTTTCCTCATTACCAGATATACTACATCCATAACTAGTGGTTTCCTCATTACCAGATATACTATATCCATAACTAGTGGTTTCCTTATTACCAGATATACTACATCCATAACTAGTGGTTTCCTCATTAGCAGATATACTACATCCATAACTAGTGGTTTCCTCATTACCAGATATACTACATCCATAACTAGTGGTTTCCTCATTAACAGATATACTACATCCATAACTAGTGGTTTCCTTATTACCAGATATACTACATCCATAACTAGTGGTTTCCTCATTAACAGATATACTACATCCATAACTAGTGGTTTCCTCATTACCAGATATACTACATCCATAACTAGTGGTTTCCTCATTACCAGATATACTACATCCATAACTATCGGTTTCCTCATTAGCAGGGAGGAGTTTCTACAACCAAATTGCATTTGCATCGCCCTCGTGCCGCAATTGTATTAAACACAGAAAGGGGCCTATATTGGACACCAAATGTCGTCTGGAACACCGCTTACAGTTTCAACAACATGAATAACTTATTTCAAGTCTACAAGCTTAGATGTTACTACCAATGTGAAAACAAGACAACATATGACTGTTCTTGCTCATTTTAAGACAAATGTCAAATAATCATTAAATTCATTACAGACGTCAATTGTTGTACAACTTCATGGCTACGCTGTTGGCATCACTTTTTACAGTGGATTTCCCCTGTTGTGGGCCTTTAACCATTTGTCTGACTTTGTTGTTCACACAGGAGAGAGACGGGACTACCGTGGGTCCTCTGGGGAGCCTCAACAACCTCATGATGCTGACAAGGCAGAGAAGAGTCTCTCCACATCAGAACACCTCAAGAAACACCTGCAGAGATCCACAGGGAAGAAACCTCGCTGCTGCTCTGATGGTGGGAAGAGATTCACCTCCTCAGCAGGCATTAAAATTCATCAGAGAATCCACACAGTGGAGAAACCTTTTAGCTGTACTCAATGTGGGAAGAGTTTTGGTCATTCAACCAGCCTGATATCACACCAGAGAACACACACAGGAAAGACATCTTATATCTGTAGCTGTGGTATATGTGGGAAGAGTTTTACTCGGCTAAGCACCCTGATATCACACCAGAGAACACACACAGGAGAGAAACGAGAGAAACCGTATAGCTGTGATGAATGTGGGAAGAGTTTTTATACATCTAGCCATCTTATTGTACACCAAAGAACACACACAGGAGAGAAACCGTATAGTTGTACTCAGTGTGGGAAGAGTTTTTTTACATCTAGCTATCTGAAGAGGCACCAGAGAACACACACAGGAGAGAAACCTTTTAGCTGTACTCAATGTGGTAAGCGTTTTAGTCAGCTAAGCAGCCTGATATCACACCAGAGAACACACTCAGGAGAGAAACCGTATAGCTGTAATGAATGTGGTAAGAGTTTTACTCACCTAAGCAGCCTGATATCACACCAGAGAACACACACAGGAGAGAAACGTTTTAGCTGTACTCAATGTGGTAAGAGTTTTACTCAGCTAAGCAACCTGATATCACACCAGAGAACACACTCAGGAGAGAAACCGTATAGCTGTAATGAATGTTGGAAGAGTTTTGTTCAATCTGGCAGTCTAAAAGTACACCAGAGAACACACACAGGTGAGAAAGCTTATAGCTGTGATCAGTGTGGGAAGAGTTTTAATACATCTGGCATTCTGACTCGACACCAGAGAACACACACAGGAGAGAAAGCTTATACCTGTGATCAATGTGGGAAGAGTTTTACTCAGCTATGCAGCCTGATATCACACCAGAGAACACACACAGGAGAGAAACCTTATAGCTGTACTCAATGTGGGAAGCGTTTTACCTCATCTAGCGGTCTGACTCAACACCAGAGAACACACACAGGAGAGAAACCTTATAGCTGTAATCAATGTGACAAGAGATACTCTGATAAAAGGTGTCTGATCAAACATCAGAAAATACATGAAGGAATTGTTTCATGATATCAATGAATTAATGTAGAATGTTTTAACATTGTAGAAGGAGTATTTTAATAATGTCACAATGTAGAACCCTAAATGTTTGTCCCCTGTTCTATTGATTTCAACATGATATGGATATTAGCCTCAGGGGGAAAATCCAGGCTCTGAATTGAAAGGGTAGTATTTATGTAATTTAACAAAAAGTGACTACCACAAAAAGAGCTGTGTTACACTTACCATGTTGGTGACCCACTTGAATCAAAATGCAACACTTCAAAATGTAGCTAGCTGTTTTCTACAAATTGTCCTCTAACCAGGGATGTACACATTACTCTCAGATTCCGTGTGGTTTTTGAGCTGTTAGTTTTAACAGGACGTGCAACCTCCTATCCCTCCTCTCGCACAATTGATTTCAGCATGATATCGATGAGTGATGACAAATAAGTGTTGCGTTCCTTTGTTTAGCGACCCCTAAATTTAAATGCATCACTCCAATATGTAGCTGACTGTCTTCTGCAGGTTGTCCTCTAACCAGTGAGGTAAAAGATATCTCCCATTTCCATGTGTTTTTTTAGTTGTTAGTTTCAACAGCAAGTACAACCTGATTCCCCCCTAATCGATATCAGTGATTTATTGCTACTTGTCAAAACAACAGTGTTTTTGGTGCTTGTGTCCATGGTGAGGACAACTTGGTTTCTGATTGTCTCGAGGTTGGGCAGTCAAAAAAGATTTGTGTTTTGTGTTTAGCCAGTGCGTTCCATGGATCACAAATTATTTTGAATTTCCGTATTTGATTTGAGTTTTGTTTGGGTTCGTTCCAAGGGGACGAGAGTTCTAGAAGCTAGTGAGTTTTAGGAAGATGAGAGTTCTAGAAGCTAGTGAGTTTTAGGAAGATGAGAGTTCTAGAAGCTCGTGAGTTTTAGGAAGATGAGAGTTCTAGAAGCTAGTGAGTTTTAGGAAGATGAGAGTTCTAGAAGCTAGTGGGTTTTCAAAAAAAAAAAAATTCTTCTTGTTTTTTAATTGTTGACAGCCAGTAGACACCATGTTTATATTGTAGTTGATTATAATGTGAAATGGAAGTTGTTTTCTGTTGGTGGTGCGCATTCTCTTAAGGTGTTACAGTCTTTGGTTTTTCCATTTATGTTTTGAGGTTGGACGTTAGCACGTCTAGCTCGTTAGCACGTAGGGCGCACTGATTGGTGTCACCTCGTTAGTCAGTATGTGTTACACCTGTGCTGGCTTGTCCATCTCGTTAGTGGGAAGGTGTTTCACCTGAGCTGGTCCAGGTTCTATTTAAGAGTGTCTGGCCCAGTGCTCCAGTTGTCTTGATAGATGTGGAGAGTCAACACCTTTAGTTGCTCCACCTTTTTGGTTTGCTTCCTGTCTTTAAGCTTGGTGTGGGTTTTTCTTTTGTTTGCCTCTTGGGCAGATTTAGTGGGTCTCATGGTTGGTGTCTTTTAAGTCCCAGTTGTTGTTACTAGTCAACTTTCAGTGGACACCCCCATAGTGTCTTTCAGAGCCCCTCCTAAAAAACAAGCTTATATTTTGGGTTGGACATTTTAATATTTTAATCAATGACATTTCCTTAGGATGCTCATTAGTCTTTAAGTTGTCATTATTGTTTTTTTTATCCTCTTATGTTTGTTGTGTTCTAAATATATCTGTTTTTTTCCTGTGGAGCCATTGTGTTGCATCCATGTCTGAAATCTGCTGTATAAATAAAGCTTGATTTGAACATATTGCAAAACAAATTAACCCAATGGCTGACCAATCAACAGACTGATGGTCCATCTTAGTATGAAAAACAGTATCAATCCCATTTTTCCAGCCTACTGAAGGCGTGGTGGAGTGGTAAACACCACCCCCGGCTCTACCAAGGGCTTGAGGTGGTCTCCCACAGCTCTGCTGGTGGAGTGGTAAACACCACACCCGGCTCTACCAGGGGCTTGAGGTGGTCTCCCACAGCTCTGCTTATGTCATGTTCTGTGGCCTTGCCGTTCCATTTCTTGACTGCCCCTGCAACACAGAAATAAACACATTTAGTAATATTATATAAAACACTCAAAGTAATGGATATGGAGCATCTATGGCCTCCGTTACACCTGGCACCTAAATGTGGCTTCTGTCATCTGATCACTCCAAGCTGCATTAGGTTCAGATCTACCAGGATGGGCCTTTGACATAGTCTGGATGCAGTCAGGCACTGAATATGCATAAGTAATGTAAAGAGATGGGGTGTTTCTAACTAAATGCTTGTGTTTCTAGCTCCAACAGTACAGTAATATCTAACTAAATGCTTGTGTTCCTAGCTCCAACAGTGCAGTAATATCTAACAATTTCACAACAAATACCTAATAGACACAAATCTAAGTAAAGGAATAAGAATATATAAAAATATGGACGAGTGATGTCAGAAGGGCATAGACTAAGATACAGTAGAATAGGATAGAATACAGTATATACATATGAGATGAGTAATACATAGACTAAGATACAGTAGAATAGAATAGAATACAGTATATACATATGAGATGAGTAATGCCAGATATGTAAACATGCAGGAGATCCATGAAGGAAAGACAGTGATGGTGCACAGTGATGTTGTTGGTGGGGGAACAACCAATTTCGGTATTTTTAAAATAATTTTACCCCCGTTTTTTCTCCACAATTTCGATATTGTGATGTCTCCAGTGCTGTTGGCTGGTCGTCATTGACCTTGCGTAGGCTTAAACACTGGTATACACTGATATTTAAGGCCATATTGGGTAAAATGCCATTTTATCTCTGTTCTTTTTTAGTCAGGTCGGTAAATAAATATCAATTACGGTCCCCTTCTCATTTGCTTCTAAACAAAAATTAGATCAGGTCATGGTAGAAATTGTTTTACTTACTCAGCTCCGTGGTCCTGGAATTCTCTCCTGAACATTTAAAAATTTGATGATCTAGTTTCGTTGGTGGAGCTTAAACACTTGATCGATGTATAGAAGAGTGTAATTGTTTTTAGGACAGCTGTTTTTAGTCAAGACGTTCGTGTTTTTAACGTAACATTTTATTGTTGTACTGTGTGTGTGTGTTTATAGCTTTGTTTAATATTGTGTACGTAAGTTGTTTTGTCTGAAACGTTGTTCCCCCTGCTGCTATTGGACCAGGTCTCTTTTGGAAAAGAGATGTTATCTCAATGAGAAAAACCTGTATAAATAAAGGTAAAATAAAAAATACAAATATTGAATATATCTATATATTTAATAATAATAATATAATATATATCGAAGGTCGAGTCATGTGTCCTCTGAAACATGACCAGCCAAACTGCGCTTCTTAACAGCTACCCGCTTAACCCGGAAGCCAGATGCACCAATATGTCGGAGGAAACACTGTTCACCTGACGGCCGAGGTCAGCCTGCAGGCGCCACAAGGATTCGCTAGAGTAGTAAAGCCAGTGGAAACCAGTATAGACCTAGTCTGTTCATTATATACATCTACATGATGTATTGTTACACCATGTAGGAGCAGTATAGACCTAGTCTGTTCATTCATTATATACATCTACGTGATGTATTGTTACACCATGTAGTAGTATAGACCTAGTCTGTTCATTATATACATCTACATGATGTATTGTTACACCATGTAGGAGCAGTATAGACCTAGTCTGTTCATTATATACATCTACATGATGTATTGTTACACCATGTAGGAGCAGTATAGACCTAGTCTGTTCATTATATACATCTACATGATGTATTGTTACACCATGTAGGAGCAGTATAGACCTAGTCTGTTCATTATATACATCTACATGATGTATTGTTATAATATTCTTATTTAATGGAGAAGAAAAAAACGTTTCCCTAAACTTCTTTTATAATATATTATAATTCAATGAAGAAGATAAAAAGTGTTCCCTCCTCAACTGCGTTTCCTCCCTCCAGACAGCAGATGGCGATATGTGTCTTTCAGGCGATGTTTCTAGTGTGACGTATAATCTAGTGGACGGAACGCTTCTTCAACAACTGCAGCCTCCTCGGTAGCTCGCTAGCCAACAAAGTCGGAACATTCAAGTTCTTTAGACAATTTCGTGGTTTATTTGCCACTATGATTTAAACATACTTATGTGGAAACAACTAGCTACCCCATTTAATTTAATATTTACGTTGTAAGTCAGCTAGCTGGCTGGTTAAGTTAGCACTAGTCTAGTCGCTAATGCTAACTCTATTATCCCCCCGCATTTAATGTAATATTTACGTTGTAAGTCAACTAGCTGGCTGGTTAAGTTAGCACTAGTCTAGTCGCTAATGCTAGCTAGCTAACATCTCCGACCATGAGTTCACTAAGCTACTCTCCTCCTGCTAAAGACGAGAAGGTCTGCTGGACGGAGAAAGAAGCTCTCGTGAAAGAGGAGGAGGAAGAGGAGGATATCACAGTAAAACAACAAGTAGAGGGTGAGGCTGTTACCCTGAAAGAAGAAGAGAAAGACGTTACAGTGAAAGAAGAGGAGGAAGACTCGTTCAGAGTGAAAGAGGAGGAGGATGTTACAGTGAAAGAAGAGGAGGAGGAAGAGAAAGAGGAGGATGCAGTTTTTGGAGTGAATAAGGAGAAAGAGGGAGAGATAACGGTCATATTGACAGAGGAGTCAGGAGATCTGATTACCACCAGTAAGTACTGTCTTAAAAACGGGCTCTAACTCTCTAAAGGTTTTGAATGAATGTGGGGTTTTTAAGCAGCATTCTACTGAAATTCTATACTTGAAAATGTTGTTCTGTACTATAGGAATTTATGTGATAATATAATGTTAAAGCTACATTTTCAAATGGGTGGTTAAAGCCCTGAATGCTGATTGGCTGACAGCCGTGGTATATCAGGCCGTATACCATGGGTATGACAAAACATGTATTTTTACTGCTCTAATTACGTTGGTAACCAGTTTATAATTGCAATAATCCACCCCAGGGGTTTGTGATATATGGCCAATATACCACGGCTAAGGGCTGTATCCAGGCACTCTGCGTTGCGTCGTGCTTAAGGACAGTCTTTAACCATGCTATATTGGCCGTATACCACACTTCCTCGGGTCTTATTGCTTAACTGTAACATGTGTATACCATCAGAGTCCCCCCCCACCACAAAATCACAACTTAATTGTCTCACAGAATGGCAAACAACCATCTCTGTTCAGCCTAAGACATGACATTATCTATTATTATAGAGCTTTGCTCAGCCTATAAACATTACATTATCTATTATTATAGATCTCTGTTCAGCCTATAAACATGACATTATATATTATTATAGAGCTCTGCTCAGTCTATAAACATGACATTATCTATTATTATAGATCTCTGTTCAGCCTATAAACATGACATTATCTATTATTATAGAGCTCTGCTCAGCCTATAAACATGAAATTATCTATTATTATAGAGCTCTGCTCAGCCTATAAACATGAAATTATCTATTATTATAGAGCTCTGCTCAGCCTATAAACATGACATTATCTATTATTATAGAGCTCTGCTCAGCCTATAAACATGACATTATCTATTATTATAGAGCTCTGTTCAGTCTGTAAACATGACATTATCTATTATTATAGAGCTCTGATCAGCCTATAAACATGACATTCCCTGAGAAATTAGATTTGGAGCTCTACATCATTTGTTTTTAAATCTCACCGTCACCAAGTTTATTTTTAATGATGTAATGTTGTGATGACTGACCTCAGGTTATTGAGGGATCTAGTCTAGATTAAACCTCATAGGAAGACAATTTTATTTAATGCAGGCTTCATTCAGGTCTCTGTTTAACTAAATAATCTGTTTGTCTTTTGGCAGGAGAGAGACCAGACTCTGACAGCGAGAAGAGTTCCTCAGAGGAAACAGACCCAGAGACACCTAACCAACACCACTGTTCCTACTGTGGAAAGAATTTTACTCAGTTAGGGGCCCTGGTTGGGCATGAGAGAACACACACTGGAGAGAAGCCTTATCACTGTTCTCACTGTGGAAACAGTTTTAGGTGATTAGGTGATTAGTGAGCCTGAAAACGCATGAGAGAATACACACAGGAGAAAAACCTTTCCAATGTTCCCAGTGTGAAAAGAGTTTTAGGTGGTCAGGGAGTCTGAAAAAGCATGAGAGAAAACACACAGGAGAAAAGCCTTTCCAACATACTAATACACAGGAGGAGAAGACATACCACTGCTCTCATTGTGAAAATACATTTTCCCAGTCAGAGGACCTGAAATCACACGAGAGAATAGAGAGGCTGTGTTCTGACTTGTGTTTTTGACTGAGAATTTGTGTTTTTGTTTGGGCTGTCAGACTTGAGAACTTTAATTATCGATTAATCCATTGTCTGAAAGGGTTAAAAATACACTGAAAACATCCAAAATACATATTGTATACCGCTAAAATCTACAATGCCATGTAAAAACAAGATGACATTGTAATGTTTTTGAAATGGTATAACTTCCTTTATTTTTGCTGGACCCCAGGAAGAGTAGCTGCTGCCTTGGCAGGAACTAATGGGGATCCATAATAAACCCCAGGAAGAGTAGCTGTTGCCTTGGCAGGAACTAATTGGGATCCATAATAAACCCCAGGAAGAGTAGCTGCTGCCTTGGCAGGAACGAATGGGGATCCATAATAAACCCCAGGAAGAGTAGCTGCTGCCTTGACAGGAACTAATGGGGATCCATAATAAACCCCAGGAAGAGTAGCTGCTGCCTTGGCAGGAACTAATGGGGATCCATAATAAACCCCAGGACGAGTAGCTGCTGCTTGGCAGGAACTAATGGGGATCCATAATAAACCCCAGGAAGAGTAGCTGCTGCCTTGGCAGGAACTAATTGGGATCCATAATAAACCCCAGGAAGAGTAGCTGCTGCCTTGGCAGGAACTAATGGGGATCCATAATAAACCCCAGGAAGAGTAGCTGCTGCCTTGACAGGAACTAATGGGGATACATAATAAATACCAATACTTGTATCAATATTTTTGTGTCTCTTTACTCTCGGATTCGAAAATGCTAATTAGCATCAAAGTAGATGACATGCAAGACTACAAATCCCTGCAAGCTCCTGCATGTCATCTTTAGCCTACACCTTTCACAGAACAGTTCACAGAATTGTCCATTGAAATAAATATTGACAATTTAATCATTGCTACATAAAGGCCTGATTGGTGGAGTGCTGCAGAGATGGTTGTCCTTCTGGAAGGTCCTTCCATCTCCACAGAGGAACTCTGGAGCTCTGTCAGAGTGAACATCGGGTTCACTTTCACCTCCCTGACCAAGGCCCTTCTCCCCCGATTCCTCAGTTTAGCCGGGCGGCCAGCTCTAGGAAGAGTCTTGGTGGTTCCAAACTTCTTCCATTTAAGAATGATGGAGGCCACTGTGTTCTTGGGGACCTTCAATGCTGAAGACATTTTTTGGTACCTTTTCTCCAGATCTGTGCCTCAACACATTCTTGTCTCAGAGCTCTATGGACAATTCCTTTGACCTCATGGCTTGGTTTTCGCTCTGACATGCACTGTAAACTGTGGCACTTTATATAGACAGGTGTGTGCCTCTCCAAATCATGTCTAATCAATTGAATTTACCACTGGTGGACTCCAATCAAGCTGGAGAAACATCTCAAGGATGATCAATGGAATCAGGATGCATCTGAGCTCAATTTCGAGTCTCATAGCAAAGGGTCTGAATACTTAAGTAAATACATTTGCAACAATGTTTACAAACCTGTTTTTGGTTTGTCATTATGGGGTATTGTGATGTCATTATGGGGTATTGTGATGTCATTATGGGGTATTGTGATGTCATTATGGGGTATTGTGTGTAGATTGATGAGGGGGAAAATATTCAATTTTAGAATAAGGCTGTAATGTAACTGAATGTGGAAAAAGTGAAGGGGTCTGAATACTTAACGAATGCACTGTATACCACTGGCAGAGTTTTCTACCATTGGCAGTTTTGTACACAGTCACGTGATACGTGGTATAGAAAAGTCCAATCTTAGGAGAGTACATGGGAGGCACTATACTGTGTGTCTGCAGGTGTCTATCTGGTCAAAACCACTGATACAGGTGCCCCTCCACCCTCTGGTGGGATGAATCATGTCTACAGAGAAACCTAGATTCAAATACTTAGATTTGTGTGTATTGGGTTGTGAAATTGTTAGATATTACTTGTTAGATATTACTGCACTGTCGGAGCTAGAACCACAAGTATTTCACTACACCCACAATAACATCTGCTAAACACGTGTATGTGACCAATAAAATGTGATTTGATTTCGATTTTCATAAACGTCCTATTTATCAAAGGTGCTTTTGGCTGGGGTCAAAATGACTCCAAATGATTTGAATTTGTTAAAAGTCCATATTGATACAGAAACACTAAACCATGATTTAGATTTAATAAGAACAAGTTGATTGACAAAGTCATGAAAAATTGGAGGAATTGAATAACCCACATTTAGGCTATGATCAAAGATATGCCTCTGGGGTCAAAATGATCGATGTCAGAAGTGTGGTTCAATTCAAATATGTAGTGGGTGTAAAGCTTGTTTTAAATTCTCACTCATTAAACACGAATCAATCAACACATGCTTCTCTTTGAACGACTTTATATGATATTAAACCTTTATGAAATAAATGAAAAATAAACGTTTGGTTCCTCAACTGCGTTGCCCACTCCAGTCAGCAGATGGCGATGTGCGTCTTTTAGGTTCAGGCGATGCTGCCAGTGTGACGTATAATCTAGTGGACGGGACGCTCCTTCAACAACAGCTCGTCAGACACCTCGGTAGCTTTCTAGCAAACATAGCTACAACATTCACCCGCTTTACACTGTTTTGGTGTATATTAGTAGCTGTTTATTAAACACACTTCTGTCGTATGTACTTGTTGGCCCATTTAATTATATATTTACGTTGTTTGTCAGCTAGCTGGTTTGCTAAGTTAGCTTTGAACTAGGCTAGTCGCTAATGCTAGCTAGCTAACATTTCCGACCATGAGTTCACTAAGCTACTCTCCTCCTGATAAAGAAGAGGGGGTCTGCTGGACGGAGAAAGAAGCTTTCGTCAAAGAGGAGGAGGAAGAGAAGGATGTTACAATACAAATACAAGTAGAGGGTGAGGCTGTTACTGTGAAAGAAGAAGAGAAAGACGTTACAGGGAAAGAAGAAGACGCGTTCAGAGTGAAAGAGGAGGAAGATGTTACAGTAAAAGAAGAAGAGGAAGAGAAAGAGGAGGATGCAGTTTTTGGAGTGAAAGAGGAGGAGGAGGAGATGACTGTCACATTGAAGGAGGAGAAGGAAGAAGAGGAGGTTGGAGATCTGTTTAACCCCAGTAAGTACCGTCTCTGCAGTCGTTGAACCAATATGCAGTAAAGAGGTTCTACACTTTAATGTTGTTCTGTGGGAATGGCTGAAACTACACTGTAACGTGTAGAACATCAAGAGTGGACCATCAACAAAACGTTAACAATTGATCAAATGCATCCAATGACAATGCCTGAAATACTGTAGTCCTCAATATCTCCTATTAGCTTAGCCCAAAATGTAGTCTTAAAGGGGCAATCAGCAGTTGTTACATCCATTTTGGGACTTATACATTAATGATATGTACCCATTGTTTCTTGAAGAAATCACTTATAAATGCCTCATGAGCTTAGCAACTGTCGTACCCCATCAGAACCCAAAATATGAGCTTTTTTTTTACTCCAATGTTTGTCAGTAAATATAAACAAACACTGTATATCCCCAAAACATGGTTAAAACTATAATGTTGATATCATGGATGGTTGCATTTCTCCAGCCCCATCCCTCAGCTTTTTACTGAAACGGGCAGGGAGTACGCTTTGTTATTGTTTCTACTGCTGATTGCTGCCCCCGTTACTCCTCAAGGTCCAAGGACTGTATGTTATTTTCAGAGGTAGACTGGCTCTGGCAGCTAAAATAGTCAAATATTCCATCTAAATGTGAATCGATTCTCAATTGCGATACGTTTCTAGAAACATAAATCGCTGTACTTTCATATCACATCAACATAAGTTCACACAATACTTCAAAACAATTTCACATAATACTTTCATATCACATCAAAATAATTTCAAATAATACTTTCATATCACATCAACATAAGTTCACACAATACTTAAATATCACATCAAAATAATTTCACATAATACTTAAATATCACATCAAAATAATTTAAAATAATACTTTCATATCACATCAAAATAAGTAACCAGTCGCAATACCCCAAACGGTAAACCAAATTAGTTTCTCGTAATTTCACCTTCCTTTAGGCTTCTTTTTCTTCTTTGGACTTTATATGGCAGTTGGAAACCAACTTTAAGGTGCATTACCACCATCAACTGGACTGGAGTGTGGACCTCAGTTCATCTTTCAATCACCCACGTGGGTATATACCAAGACAGTCATGAAGAGGGCACAACAAAACCTTTTCCCCCTCAGGAGACTGAAAAGATTTGGCATGCATGGGTACCCAGATCCTCAAAAGGTAATACAGCTGCACCATCGAGAGCATCCTGACCGATTGCATCACCACCTGGTATGGCAACTACTCGCCATTTGACCCTAAGGCGCTACAGAGGGTAGTGCGAACGGCCCAGTACATCACTGTGGCCAAGCTTCCTGCCATCCAGGACCTATATAATAGGCGGTGTCAGAGGAAAGCCCACAAAATTGTCAGAGACTCCAGTCACCCAAGTCATAGACTGTTTTCTCTGCTACCGCACGGCAAGTGGTACCGCAGCGCCAAGTCTAGAACCAAAAGCCTCCTCAACAGCTTCTACCCCCAAGCCATAAGACTGCTGAACAATTCATGAAATCACCACCGGACAATTTACATTGACCCCCCACCCCCCTCCCTTTTGTGCACTGCTGCTACTCACTGGTTGTTTGTTACCTATGCATAGTCACTACGCCCCCACCTTCATGTACAGATTAACCTCAACTAGCCTGTAACCCTGCACACTGACTCGGTACCGATGCCCCCTGTATATAGCCTCCACACTGACTCACTACCGGTGCCCCCTGTATATAGCCTCCACACTGACTCGGTACCGGTGCCCCCTGTATATAGCCTCCACACTGACTCACTACCGGTGCCCCCTGTATATAGCCTCCACACTGACTCACTACCGGTGCCCCTGTATATAGCCTCCACACTGACTCAGTACCGGTGCCCCCTGTATATAGCCTCCACACTGACTCAGTACCGGTGCCCCCTGTATATAGCCTCCACACTGACTCAGTACCGGTGCCCCCTGTATATAGCCTCCACACTGACTCAGTACCGGTACCCCCTGTATATAGCCTCCACACTGACTCGGTACCGGTGCCCCCTGTATATAGCCTCCACACTGACTCGGTACCGGTGCCCCCTGTATATAGCCTCCACACTGACTCGGTACCGGTGCCCCCTGTATATAGCCTCCACACTGACTCGGTACCGGTTCCCCCTGTATATAGCCTCCACACTGACTCGGTACCGGTGCCCCCCTGTATATAGCCTCCACACTGACTCGGTACCGGTGCCCCCTGTATATAGCCTCCACACTGACTCGGTACCGGTGCCCCCTATATATAGCCTCCACATTGACTCAGTACCGGTACCCCCTGTATATAGCCTCCACACTGACTCAGTACCGGTGCCCCCTGTATATAGCCTCCACACTGACTCGGTACCGGTGCCCCCTGTATATAGCCTCCACACTGACTCGGTACCGGTGCCCCCTGTATATAGCCTCCACACTGACTCGGTACCGGTGCCCCCTGTATATAGCCTCCACACTGACTCAGTACCGGTGCCCCCCTGTATATAGCCTCCGCACTGACTTGGTACCGATGCCCCCTGTATATAGCCTCCACACTGACTCAGTACCGGTGCCCCTGTATATAGCCTCCACACTGACTCAGTACCGGTGCCCCCCTGTATATAGCCTCCGCACTGACTTGGTACCGGTGCCCCCTGTATATAGCCTCCACACTGACTCAGTACCGGTGCCCCTGTATATAGCCTCCACACTGACTCAGTACCGGTGCCCCCTGTATATAGCCTCCACCCTGACTCAGTACCGGTGCCCCCTGTATATAGCCTCCACACTGACTCAGTACCGGTGCCCCCTGTATATAGCCTCCACACTGACTCGGTACCGGTGCCCTCTGTATATAGCCTCCACACTGACTCAGTACCGGTGCCCCCTGTATATAGCCTCCACACTGACTCAGTACCGGTGCCCCTGTATATAGCCTCCACACTGACTCAGTACCGGTGCCCCCTGTATATAACCTCCACACTGACTCGGTACCGGTACCCCCTGTATATAGCCTCCACACTGACTCGGTACCAGTGCCCCCTGTATATTACCTCCACACTGACTCAGTACCGGTGCCCCCTGTATATTGCCTCGTTATTGTTATTCTCATTGTGTTACTTTTTATTATTACTTTTTATTTTAGTCTAGTTGGTAAACGTTTTCTTCTTCTTGAACTGCACTGTTGGTTAAGGGCTTGTAAGTAAAGCATTTCACTGTAAAGTCTAAGTTCGTGTCTTGACGGATTTGTAAAAAACGGTTTGTCATAAAACACTATATATATATATTTTTATATGTTGCTGACACCCCTCCCCAGAGGTGTCTCATTATTGGGATTCATTGCTGATTCTTACCTGTAGCTCACTATGAGGTGTCTAGTGATACAGGTTAAGGGCCCTGTTGGAGATTGGTGGTTGGTAGCGGAGTCGAGGGAACAAGCAGGGTTGGACAGGGCCATGTTATTTTCCCACACAGTCTCTGTGGTTCATATGAACCCCATTCCTGGGAATTAGATTTGATTACAAATCGCCCCGGTCTGTTACCACAGAAGGGTTCCGTTTGTCCCATTCCCAGCTAGGTTACGCTGCGCTTTGTCACCAGTACCTATGACTGGTTGATAGGGGAAACCTCCATGCTTATTATAGAAAAAGTAATTAGGGGAAAACTATTTAGTAAACTGAAATTAAACAGCAAACCTGTTTGAAAAATTACAACTATTCCAAAACTATCTTTGACTCAAACTAAAATAGCCTAAAATAATAACCAGCATGAATTATGTTCAGTTTGAATAATTTATATCTTAACTTTGGGCAAAAATATAATATTTTTTATGTGGTTTTAAAGCTTCTGAACCTGGTGGCTGGTAAATGCTGCCATGGGATGGCAATGTTTCAAATAGAACTAGCTTGTGTATCACTATCACCTGCTATCACCAGAAATACTTTAAGAAATGAGGATATTGGAAACTCCTTTCGATTTGAATTAACAGCTTAAAGAAAAGAACATTGGCATGAATTACCCTCCGTGAACAAGAAGCACAACATTACAAATATTTTCAGAGATAATTAACTTGTTCTCTCTAATATCGTATAGCTTTGCAATCGTAACATTACGTACTTTCAAGGAAAATAGGCATGTTTCTCGACTCATACCCTGACTTTAAAAAGGGATTTCGTGAGAATTAGCTTAGGAACTGTGTGTCACAGCATGACAATGTGAACGCGATTGGTCGACAGTCTCTTGTTCATCTCTGAAACTCACTGAGACAATTCCTTTGATCCAGCAGTAGCAATACAGGGATATAACATCTACAGAAAAGACAGGAATGCTTATGGGGGAGGTGGTGCTGTATACAGGGCATTCTGAAAGTAGTCAGACCCCTTGACTTTTTCCACATTTTGTTACGTTAAAGCCTTAAAAACATCTCCACAGCATCATCCGTAGGGATGGTACCAGGTTTCCTCCAGACGTGACTCTTGGCATTCAGGCCAAAGAGTTCCATCTTGGTTTCATCAAGCCAGCAAATATTGTTTCTCATGGTCTGAGAGTCCTTAAGGTGCCTTTTGGCAAACTCCAAGTAGTCTGTCATGTGCCTTTTACTGAGGAGTGGTTTCCATCTGGCCACTCTACCTTAAAGGTCTGATTGGTGGAGTGCTGAAGAGATGGTTGTCCTTCTGGAAGGTTCTTCCATCTCCACAGAGGATCTCTGGAGCTCTGTCAGAGTGAACATCAGGTTTTTGGTCACCTCCCTGACCAAGGCCCTTCTGTCCAAACTGAGCGATTGGGGGAGGTGACCAGCTCTAGGCAGAGTATTCCATTTAAAAATAATGGAGGCCACTGAGTTCTTGGGGACCTTCAATGCTGCAGAATTTTTTTTGGTAGCCTTCCCCAGATCTGTGCCTTGACACAATCCTATCTAGGACCTCTAGGGACAGTTCCTTCGACCTCATGGCTTGGTTTTCGCTCTGACATGCACTGTCATTTGTGGGACCATATATAAACAGGTGTGTGCCTTCCAAATCATATCCAATCAATTGAATTTAACACAGGTGGACTCTGAACAAGTTGTAGATACATCTCAAGGATAATTAATGGAAACAGGATGCACCTGAAAGCAATTTCGAGTCTCATAGCAAAGGGTCTGAATACTTATGTAAATAAGGTATTTCTGTTTATTATCTGTTTTCACTTTGTCATTATGGGCTATTGATGACACCCCTCTGAAACAAGATAGCCTAACCATCAGAAAAACGTCTTCCTTTGCCTACTCCTCTCGCTGCTGCTGGCCTTCGTAAATTCTGATGTTATAGTCCTATGGTTTCTGGTAATAGGCTACACCAGCAGTCGGCAACCTTTTTCCATTTGGTACGCTAATTTATCTGACCATTTCTACTGATCTGGTGCCAGTTATGATTTTCATATTCACATTTTACTGGAACAGTTTAATTTATAGTAGTCTTTGTATCTCAACATAATTCTCTGTGGTTAATCTACATTCTATTTAAATGAAAATTATAAATACAATTTTTTATTGCCATTGCTAAGTTTTTTAAAATAACCTACATAAAGGCCCAACATTTTATCGTTGTGGCCTGCAGGTACAAAATATCCTGATTAAAAATAAATATCTTATAAATCACATTGGCTACGCATGGCCTGTCTACAACGAACTTTAAACATCGTATCAACTATCCATCTAGCTGAAACTCCTGATAGCAAGCTTTCAACATTGTATAAAATATTCTGGGCCCTCACAGTTTCCCGCGCCAGTGAGTTCTGGACAGATACAGCTGTTGGCTATTTGGGCAAAGGATAAGAAGTATTCAGGTATTTTATGACATTTCCACTGGATCAGAGCATTACATTTTTCCCTTTCATGCCGAGTGGTTATCAAAAGGGCGAGAGCTGGAAATATTTTACGAAAATACTTTGAGGGTCTATTGTCATACGCAATTGATTTTGATTAGACTTTTACTTGTTTGAGGTTTACACTGACTATAAATACTGTACATAAATACTATAAATATATAAATACTATACTGTCAATAAAATGCAAATTAATTACTTAATCATACAATGTGATTTTCTGGATTTTTGTTTTAGATTCCGTCACTCACAGTTGAAGTGTACCTATGATAAAAATTACAGACCTCTACATGCTTTGTAAGTAGGAAAACCTGCAAAATCAGCAGTGTATCAAATACTTGTTCTCCCCACTGTATATATATTTTTTTAAATGTTGCTGACACCCCTCCCCAGAGGTGTGTCATTATTGGGATTCATTGCTGATTCCTACCTGTAGCTCACTATGAGGTGTCTAGTCATAAAGGTTAAGGCAAGGCTTTCGACTCTGTCAATCACCACATTCTTATCGGCAGACTCAACAGCCTTGGTTTCTCAAATGACTGCCTTGCCTGGTTCACCAACTACTTCTCAGACAGAGTTCAGTGTGTCAAATCGGAGGACCTGTTGTCCGGACCTCTGGTAGTCTATGGGGTACCACAGGGTTCAATTCTCTGGCCGACTCTTTTCTCTGTATATATCAATGATGTCGCTCTTGCTGCGGGTGATTCTCTGATCCACCTCTACGCAGACGACACCATTCTGTATACATCTGGCCCTTCTTTGGACACTGTGTTAACAAACCTCCAAATGAGCTTCAATGTCATACAACTCTCCTTCCGTGGCCTCCATCTGCTCTTAAACGCTAGTAAAACTAAATGCATGCTCTTCAACCGATCGCTGCCCTCATCCGCCCATCCAGCATCACTACTCTGGACGGCTCTGACTTAGAATACGTGGACAACTACAAATACCTAGGTGTCTGGTTAGACTGTAAACTCTCCTTCCAGACTCACATGAAACATCTCCAATCCCAAATTAAATCTAGAATATGCTTCCTATTTCACAACAAAACCTCCTACACTCACGATGCCAAACATACCCTCGTAAAACTGACTATCCTGCCGATCCTTGACTTTAGCGATGTCATTTACAAAATAGCCTCCAACACTCTACTCAGCAAACTGGATGCAGTCCATCAGTGCCATCCGTTTTGTTACCAAAGCCCCATATACCACCCACCACTGCGACCTGTATGCTCTCGTTGGCTGGTCCTCGCTACATATTCATCGCTAAACCCACTGGCTCCAGGTCATCTATAAGTCTCTGCTAGGTAAAGCTCCGCCTTAACTCAGCTCACTGGTCACCATAGCAACACCAACCCATAGCATGGCCTGTTTATTGCCTTACCTCCTTACTCCATCACACTGTATATAGATTTTTCTATTGTGTTATTGACTGTACTTTTGTTTATCCCATGTGTAACTCTGTGTTGTTTTTTTGTCGCACTGCTTTGATTTATCTTGGCCAGGTCGCAGTTGTGAATGAGAACTTGTTCTCAACTGGACACCTGGTTAAATAAAGGTGGGGGAAAAATTTAATTAAAAATACATTTAAAAAATCATAACTTTATTGACAACACCCAAATGGATACTGTCATTAACGCGAATCTTCAATAATTAAACATATTTCTTAATACTGTAGCAAACATTATATTACACAGGACATTCAAACGAGCCTTACAATTATAATCCAAAGTAGTGTGAAATGCACTCATAAGCAACCTGGAAATGGAGATTACTCCCCTGAGTTTTCCCCCATTCACATTCAGAATACACTGAAAAACTGAAATCTTTGCTCACCATTTTTTCTCTAATCAGATATAGTACATCCATAACTATCGGTTTCCTCATTAGCAGGGAGGAGTTTCTACAACCAAATTGTATGTGCTTTGCCCTCGTGCCTCAATTTTATTAAACACAGAAAGGGGTCTATATTGGAGACCAAAAGTCGTCTGGCACAGTGCTTAGTTTCAACAACATGAATAACTTATTATTAGCCTACAATCATCAATGTTACTACTAAAATATGACTATTCTTGCTCATTTTAAGACAATTGTCAAATAATTTTAACATTCATTACAGACATCAATTGTTGTACAACATCATGGCTACGCTGTTGGCATCACCTTTTACAGTGGATTTCCACTGTTGTGGGCCTTTAACCATCTGACTTTGTTGTTCACACAGGAGAGATACGGGACTATCGTGGATCCTCTGGGGAGCCTCAACAACCTCATGATGCTGACGAGGCAGAGAAGAGTCTCTCCAGATCAGAACACGTCAAGAAACACCAGCAGAGATCCACAGAGAAGAAATCTCACTGCTGCTCTGACTGTGGGAAGAGATTCACCTCCACATCAGCCATTAAACTTCATCAGAGAATCCACACAGGAGAGAAACCTTATAGCTGTTATCAATGTGGGAAGAGTTTTGCTGCATCTAGTGATCTGACAGTGCACCAGAGAACACACACTGGAGAGAAACCATATAGCTGTGATCAATGTGGGAAGAGTTTTTCTACTTCTGGCTATCGGACAGTGCACCAGAGAACACACACTGGAGAGAAACCATATAGCTGTGATCAATGTGGGAAGAGTTTTACTACATCTGGCTCTCTGACTTTACACCAGAGAACACACACAGGAGAGAAACCTTATAGCTGTGATCAATGTGGGAAGAGGTTTACTATATCTAGCAGTCTGACTAAACACCAGAGAATCCACACAGGAGAGAAACCTTATAGCTGTTATCAATGTGGGAAGAGTTTTTCTACTTCTCGCTATCTGACAGTGCACCAGAGAACACACACAGGAGAGAAACCTTATAACTGTGATCAATGTGGGAAGAGGTTTACTAAATCTAGCAGTCTGACTAAACACCAGAGAACACACACAGGAGAGAAACCTTATAGCTGTGATCAATGTGGGAAGAGTTTTACTACATCTGGCTCTCTGACTTTACACCAGAGAACACACACAGGAGAGAAACCTTATAGCTGTGATCAATGTGGGAAGAGTTTTTGTCTATCTGGCCATCTGACAGTGCACCAGAGAACACACACAGGAGAGAAACCTTATAGCTGTGATCAATGTGGGAAGAGTTTTACTACTTCTGGCTCTCTGACAGTGCACCAGAGAATACACACAGGAGAGAAACCTTATAGCTGTGATCAATGTGGGAAGAGTTTTACTACATCTGTCTCTCTGACAGTGCACCAGAGAACCCACACAGGAGAGAAACCTTATAGCTGTGATCAATGTGGGAAGAGTTTTACTACTTCCAGCTCTCTGACAGTGCACCAGAGAATACACACAGGAGAGAAACCTTATAGCTGTGATCAATGTGGGAAGAGTTTTGTTCAATCTATCTCTCTGACAGTGCACCAGAGAACCCACACAGGAGATTAACCTTATAGCTGTGATCAATGTGGGAAGAGTTTTGTTCAATCTAGCTATCTGACAGTGCACAAGAGAACACACACAGGAGAGCCAATGTATAGCTGTGACCAGAGATAATCTGATAAAAGATCTCTGACTAATCATCAGAAAATACATGAAGCAGTTGTTTCATGATATCAATGAAATGATGTCACAATGTAGAATGTTTTAACATTGTAGTAGGAGTATTTTAATGATGTCACAATGTAGAACCCTAAACGTTTGTCCCCTGTTCTATTGATTTCAACATGATATGGATATTAGCCTCAGGGGGAAAATCCAGGCTCTGAATTGAATGAGTACTATTTATGAGATTTAGTAAGTACACCTTATTCCCAGATTCAGTGTGGTTTTTGAGCTGCTAGTTTTAACAGGACGTGCAACCTCATCTCCCTCCTGTCACATAAATGATTTTAGCATGATATCGATTAGTTATGACAAATTAGTGTTGCGTTCCTTTGTTTAGTGACCCCTACATTTAAATGCATTCCAACATCACGTACAACCTGATTTTCCCCCCTAATCGATATCAGTGATTTATTGCTACTTGTCAAGACAACACTGTTTCTGGTGCTTGTGCAGATTATAAAGTCTTTTTTTTTTTAAGTACAAGAAATATGATTATTGTGGCAGATGTTTGTGTAAATAGCACATGTTATGTTTAGGTTTTCAATTTATCCCAAACTGTTTCTACATATTGGTTATTGATTTGGACATGTTAAAACTGTGTTTTGACATTGAGGCTATCCCACCTAGCAAAATGTAATTGAAAAGTCGTTGAAAATAAGACTATGCAATCAAATATTTTTTTTAACATTTTTTATTATGCCATGCCTTACCATTAAGTGAATTATTGACAATACATATTATCAAAGGGGTGTACATTTGGTTTTGGTAATTCATGTTTACAATTCATGTAACTTTTAGTAATCATAATTATTTATGCAATCAACTGACAATTTTCGGGTATAAATATGTTGACATTGTTGCCCTTCTTTTAGAATAGCAGGGTTCATTCTCAGATGTGCCAACCCAAATGTACTAGAGCATGACATTGGGGACTGGACCCTGATCCAACAACATGCCTATCTAGTGAACCCTGAAAAGAGAGAGAAGCTCCGCTGTGAGGTGGAAAGTTACTATGGTTATTGCAGGAGTTTCCTCTTGAGATCAGACATGTCCGTGTTAAGGACAACTTGGTTGCTGATTGTTTCAAGGGTGGGCAGTCATAGTTTTGCGTTTAGCCAATGATCACAATTTATTTTGACTGCACGGTTTTCCGTATTGGAGATGAGTTTTGTTTGGACTCGTTCCAAGGGGACGAGAGTTCTAGAAGCTGATGAGTTTTAGGAAGACGAGAGTTCTAGAAGCTAGTGAGTTCTAGGATTCTATAGAATGAAAAAGGACAAAAAAAGAATACGATTGTATATTATTATTTAGAAATGCGTGTTTTTCTTGTTTTTAATTGTTGACAGCCAGTAGACACCATGTTTATATTGTAGAAGGTGAAGCATTGTAGTTGATTATAATGTGAAATGGAAGTTGTTTTCTGTTGGTGGTGAGCAAACTTGTCCAACAAAAATTATAGGATTTATTTGTTGTTTCAAGGGGAAAGGTGTTCCAGGCTTTCGTTTTTCCATTTATGTTTTGAGGTTGGACTTTAGCACGTATAGCTCGTTAGCACGTAGGGCGCACCGATTGGTGACACCTCGTTAGTCAGTATGTGTAACACCAGTTCTTTTGTTTGCCTCTTCTTGGGCAGATTTAGTGGGTCTCATGGTGGGTGACTTTTATGTCCCAGTTGTTGTTACTAGTCAACTTTCAGTGGACACTGAGAGCAAAACTGCAACATTATGTTATAATACTTTTATTGGATCAAATGGTTGTTTTATGCAACAGAATAGAGGGTTCTTAGAACTATTGTGTCTGTGTGTTCTACTGAGGACGGGCCTCTGGGAGAAAACACTGACAGGAGATTTACAATGTCTTTTGGGTGATTAAAACCTAAAGAGACCACATTCCAGAGCATGAGTTAATGTTTCTGTTCTATATGGTACCAGGGAGAGATGACCCCAGGGCCAGACCCTGGTCTCTACACAAAGAGGACTGTTTTTACAGCAGATACTGTCTTCTGAGAATTATAAGTATCTTTTATACAAATCTTAACCTTGTGACCCATTCTATACGTCTGTTGTTCGTCATGTAGGTTGAAAGGGGTGTATCTTGGCTGTAAAAGACCTTTGTACTTTTGTCTCGTGGCTCTCAATGAATCATCTGGGGGTGATTTGTCGACCAGCCATCATTATCGTAGAGCACTCAATTGATTCACTTTATATGTGTACGTTGTATTGACCTGCTCCCTTATTAATAAGTGAATAAAGGTTTAGTTTAAGAATAATTCTGACTTGTGTGATAAGTTTCTCTCCTCATTTGATATTAAAGAAATTAACAACCACATTTGGCGATGGGGATGTGAATCTTCACTTGGTGACCGCTTCTGACGATCTGGGTAAATCGTGCACTTGGGATCTCAGGGAAACCACACTTCGGGAACGGAGCAGATGGACCCACCTTTGATCTGAGAGGCAGTGAGCCGAGTGGATACCACATCTCGAACGTAGTTTAAAAAAAGAATGAGGTGAGCGAAACAAGTGGAGTTTTTAGAAAAGCCTCGTAGGCTCTGAGTGTGTATTCCTGTGTGGAGGTGTAAACAGGGCCCAGTCAGGAGGCTCTGAGTGTGTATTCCTGTGTGGAGGTGTAAACAGGGCCCAGTCAGGAGGCTCTGAGTGTGTATTCCTGTGTGGAGGTGTAAACAGGGCCCAGTCAGGAGGCTCTGAGTGTGTATTCCTGTGTGAGGGGGGCTCCTTGGAGGTGTAAACAGGGCCCAGTCAGGAGGCTCTGAGTGTGTATTCCTGTGTGAGGGGGGCTCCTTGGAGGTGTAAACAGGGCCCAGTCAGGAGGCTCTGAGTGTGTATTCCTGTGTGAGGGGGGCTCCTTGGAGGTGTAAACAGGGCCCAGTCAGGAGGCTCTGAGTGTGTATTCCTTTGTGAGGGGGGCTCCTTGGAGGTGTAAACAGGGCCCAGTCAGGAGGCTCTGAGTGTGTATTCCTGTGTGGAGGTGTAAACAGGGCCAGTCAGGAGGCTCTGAGTGTGTATTCCTGTGTGAGGGGGACACCTTGGAGGTGTAAACAGGGCCCAGTCAGTAGGCTCTGAGTGTGTATTCCTGTGTGGAGGTGTAAACAGGGCCCAGTCAGGAGGCTCTGAGTGTGTATTCCTGTGTGGAGGTGTAAACAGGGCCCAGTCAGGAGGCTCTGAGTGTGTATTCCTGTGTGGAGGTGTAAGCAGGGCCCAGTCAGGAGGCTCTGAGTGTGTATTCCTGTGTGGAGGTGTAAACAGGGCCCAGTCAGGAGGCTCTGAGTGTGTATTCCTGTGTGGAGGTGTAAACAGGGCCCAGTCAGGAGGCTCTGAGTGTGTATTCCTGTGTGTAAACAGGGCCCAGTCAGGAGGCTCTGAGTGTGTATTCCTGTGTGGAGGTGTAAACAGGGCCCAGTCAGGAGTCTCTGAGTGTGTATTCCTGTGTGGAGGTGTAAACAGGGCCCAGTCAGCTATCTGTGTGAACTGGATGAAAACTAGAATCTGTGTTTACTAGTTAAGACCATGTATGATATAGTATAAGATAGTAAGGTGCACCTGTAATTGTTTTAAACATGTACTTGTTTAATAAGTGAAAGTGAAAATTCACAAATGTGAATAAATATTTACAGAACAATTTACCAAACAAAACACATTACAATATTGCAACATTTCTGCAGACATGCCAGACCATAATAAATAATACATTTACTTTGTATAGTGCTTTTCATGACATTTAAAAAAATATAAAAATAATGATGTACAATAAAAACAACATACATTAAAAATGAATCATAGGTAAACTAACAATATTGTAGACTTGATGCTAAATACAGATTTTTCCGCTTTAGTGTGTATATCGTAGCAACAACGGAGGTTCCTCGATGAACCCACCTTCTAACAAGTTCTTTGAAGAACCTTTTGGGGCTGTTTTTCATTGACCAAGAACCCTACGGTTCTTAGGGGATCTGAGAACAACTCCAGTTGAACCCTTCATTTTTAGAGTTGTAGTCGGCTCTATTTACTCTCAGATTCAAACATGCTGATTAGCATCAACGATCAAGTCAGCTGCTGCTGCTCCAATACAGTATGAGGTGAGACGTGAACTGATGTTGAACCGGGCAGTCAGCTGCTGCTGCTCCAATACAGTATGAGGTGAGACGGTGAACTGATGTTGAACTGGGCAGTCAGCTGCTGCTGCTCCAAAACAGTATGAGGTGAGACGGTGAACTGACGTTGAACTGGGCAGTCAGCTGCTGCTGCTCCAATACAGTATGAGGTGAGACGGTGAACTGATGTTGAACTGGGCAGTCAGCTGCTGCTGCTCCAAAACAGTATGAGGTGATACGGTGAACTGACGTTGAACCGGGCAGTCAGCTGCTGCTGCTCCAATACAGTATGAGATGAGCCGGTGAACTGACGTTGAACCGGGCAGTCAGCTGCTGCTGCTCCAATACAGTATGAGGTGAGACGGTGAACTGATGTTGAATCATAATGAATAAGTTAATTAGTAAACTGTTAAAAAAATAGTATATGGCATATTAAATATATTACGGTATTGTTATCATATAGAAACATTATGGAATATTGTACATTATATTAAATATATTACGGTATTGTTATCATATAGAAATATCATGGAATATTGTACATCATATTAAATATATTACTCTATTGTTATCATATAGAAACATCATGGAATATTGTACATTATATTAAATATATTACGGTATTGTTATCATATAGAAATATCATGGAATATTGTACATCATTTTAAATATATTATTCTATTGTTATCATATAGAAACATCATGGAATATTGTACATCATATTAAATATATTACTCTATTGTTATCATATAGAAACATCATGGAATATTGTACATCATATTAGCATCAACATACATTATTGTTTCATTCAATTTCACATAATAAGGATATTTCATATTTAAAAGTACAGAAGTCAGAACCCATCAACTGCTATGTAAAAGAGACAGAAGAATGCACAATGGTCAATGCTATCTGGGATCCTTGGGACATCCCTACCCTAAACCCTAACCTTAACCATTTTAAATGTCAACTTCAACGGGCTAGGGACGTCCCAAGGATGAGTTCTGCTTTTCTGATGTATCAAATAGTTATGTCATGCAATAAAATGCAAATTAATTACTTAAATATCATACAATGTGATTTTTTGGGATTTTTGTTTTAGAGTCCGTCTCTCACAGTTGAAGTGTACCTATGATAAAAAATTACAGACCTCTACATGCTTTGTAAGTAGGAAAACCTGCAAAATTGGCAGTGTTTCAAATACTTGTTCTCCCCACTGTACATGATCTGTGATAGTTGGTATTCAGCAGTCATAAAGCCTTATTTACTTTAATGAACGACTAAAATTGTGATTTTGTCAGACAGCAGCTCTACACTTTATTGAATGACTGATCCATTCATCCTTCCATCCCTCCTCAGCTTTCCTCTCCTCTGAAGACCCAGTGAGGGTGGAGTTCAGTCAGAGAGCTGTTGAGGGACTGGTTAGGAAGAACACTTCTACAGAGAGGTGAGAGGTCACACGTGGTTTAGATGGCAAATATTTGTGTCCCCTTAGCGGTTAATCACATTAGCAAAAGGGAATATGTTCCATCTATGTTTATTTACATTAGTGCAAATTGTCCACTGATATTGGTGTAATTTCTCACCCCTTTTGGCTGTATGAAAGGGAATTTCCCCTCAGGCACACACATTTGTTCTTTGATATTATGAAGGTAATTTGTATCAAATGTACTTTTCCCCACTCATTCACCCCATCTCTTCACATTGCTTATTTATATTCAGTGGCCTGACTGCATCCAGACTATGTCAAAGGCCCATCCTGGTAGATCTGAACCGAATGCAGCTTGGAGTGATCAGATGACAGAAGTCACATTTAGGTGCCCACTGTAACTGAGGCCATAGATGCTCCAAATCCATTACTTTGAGTGTTTTATATAATATGACTAAATGTGTTTCTTTGTGTTGCAGGGGCAGTCAAGAAATGGAACGACAAGGCCAAAGAACATGACATAAGCAGAGCTGTGGGAGACCACCTCAAGCCCCTGGTAGAGCCGGGGGTGGTGTTTACCACTCCACCACGCCTTCAGCAGGCTTGAAAAGTGGGATTGATACTAATTTTCATACTAAGATGGACCAACAGTCTGTTGATTGGTCAGTCATTGGGTTCATTTGTTGACATCAAATCAAGCTTTATTTATACAGCACATTTCAGACATGGATGCAACACAATGGCTTCACAGGAGAAAACAATGAAAATAAACTGAAATACTTAGCACACAAAAATAACAGGATAAAAAAAACAGAAAATTATCAACTGAAAGACCAATGAGCATTCTAAGGAAATGCCATTGATTAAAACACTAATTGGATGAAATATCCAACCTAAAATATAAGCTTGTTTTTTAGGAGGGGTTCTCAAAGACATTATGGGGGTGTCCACTGAAAGTTGACTAGTAACAACAACTGGGACCTAAAAGACACCAACCATGAGACTCACTAAATCTGTCCAAGAAGAAGCAAACAAAATAAAAACCCACAATAAACTTAAAGACAGGAAGCAAACCAAAAAAGTGGAGCAACTAAAGGTGTTGACTCTCCACATCTATCAAGACAACTGGAGCACTGGGCCAGACACTCTTAAATAGAACCTGGACCAGCTCAGGTGAAACACCTTCCCACTAACGAGATGGACAAGCCAGCACAGGTGTAACACATACTGACTAACGAGATAACACCAATCAATGCGCCCTACGTGCTAACGAGCTATACTTGCTAACGAGCTAGACGTGCTAACGAGCTAGACGTGCTAACGAGCTAGACGTGCTGACGAGCTAGACGTGCTGACGAGCTAGACGTGCTAAAGTCCAACCTCAAAACATAAATGAAAAAAATATAATTACTTTCTATAGAATCCTAAAACTCACCAGCTTCTAAAACTCTCATCGCCTTGGACAAAACTCAAATCAAATTGTATTAGTCATGTCTGATTTCAAGAGCTCCTGCAATATCCCGAGCTTCTCTCTCTTTTCAGGGTTCACTCGATAGGCATGTTGTTGGATCGGGGCCCAGTCCCCAATGTCATGCTCTAGTACATGTGGGTTGGTACATCTGAGAATGATCCCTGATATTCTAAAAGCAGGATAACAATTTCAATATAATAGTACCCAAAAATTGTCAGCTGGTTGCATAAATAACTATGACTAAATGTTACATAAATTGTAAATATGAAAATCAAAACCAAATGTACACCCCTTTGTTAATATATATTGGCAATACTTCACTTAAGGGTGAGGCATGGAATAATAAAACATGTATCTTTTGTCAGGCTGAATGTTTGAAGTATGAGGTGATTTGAGTCATGCTTCTTCGGTAGTGGAATAAAGACAATTAGCACTTGAATGTTTTCAATAAATACTGGAGTGATGTAGGATTGTTCATAAAATTGATTATAGACCAATTTATTATACTGCATCCATGTGTTTAGGCTGCAAGTACGTTAAAATTTAAAAACGACCCGAAAATACATATTTTTAACTTTCACTTTCAACTACAACCGAACATATATTGGACGTCGGGGATAGTCTTCTTTTCAATTACATTTTGCTAAGTGGGAATAGCGCAATGTCAAAACACAGTTTTAACGTGTCCAAATCAATAACCAATATGCAGAAACAGTTTGGGATATATTGAAAACCTAAACATTTTGAAGTGTTGCATTTTGATTCAAGTGGGTCACCAAAGTGGTAAGTGTAACACAACTCTATTTTTGTTAGTCACATTTTGTTAAATCTCATAAATAGTACTCTTTCAATTCAGAGCCTGGATTTCCCCCTGAGGCTAATATCCATATCATGCTGCAATCAATTGAACAGGGCAAACGATAAGGTCATCAATAAAATACTCCTACTACAATGTTAAAACATTCTACATTGTGACATCATTAAAATATTCCTTCTACAATGTTAAAACATTCTACATTGTGACATCGTTACTAAAATACTTCCACAATATTAAAAAAATGATTTCATTGATATCATGAAACAACATGTATTTTCTGATGTTGAATCCGAGATCTTTTATCAGATTATCTCTGGTCACAGCTATATCTTCCCACATTTATTACTGCTATAAGGTTTCTGTCCTGTGTGTGTTCTCTGGTGTGAAGTCAGAGAGCTAGATGTAGTAAATCTCTTCCCACATTGATCACAGCTATAAGGTTTCTCTCCTGTGTGTGTTCTCTGGTGTTTAGTCAGAGAGCTAGATGTAGTAAATCTCTTCCCACATTGATCACAGCTATAAGGTTTCTCTCCTGTGTGTGTTCTCTGGTGTGAAGTCAGAGAGCTAGATCTAGTAAATCTCTTCCCACATTGACCACAGCTAAAAGATTTCTCTCCTGTGTGTGTCCGCTGGTGTACTATCAGGCTTTGTAGGTGAGTAAAACTCTTTCCACATTGATTACAGGTATAAGGTTTCTCTCCTGTGTGTATTCTCTGGTGTGAAGTCAGAGAGCTAGATGTAGTAACTCTCTTCCCACATTGATCACAGCTATACGGTTTCTCTCCTGTGTGTGTTCTCTTGTGTCGAATCAGATGGCTAGATCCAGTAAAACTCTTCCCACATTGATCACAGCTATAAGATTTCTCTCCTGTGTGTATTCTCTGGTGTGAAGTCAGAGAGCTAGATGTAGTAAATCTCTTCCCACATTGATCACATATATAAGGTTTCTCTCCTGTGTGTATTCTCTGGTGTGAAGTAAGAGAGCTAGATGTAGTAAATCTCTTCCCACATTGACCACAGCTAAAAGGTTTCTCTCCTGTGTGTGTCCACTGGTGTACTATCAGGCTGTTTAGCTGAGTAAAACTCTCTCCACATTGATTACAGCTATACGATTTCTCTCCTGTGTGTGTTCTCTGGTGTGAAGTCAGAGAACTAGATGTAGTAAATCTCTTCCCACATTGATCACAGCTATAAGGTTTCTCTCCTGTGTGTGTTCTCTGGTGTTTAGTCAGAGAGCTAGATTCAGTAAAACTCTTCCCACATTGATTACAGCAATAAGGTTTCTCTCCTGTGTGTATTCTCTGGTGTGAAGTAAGAGCGCTAGATGTAGTAAATCTCTTCCCACATTGATCACAGCTAAAAGGTTTCTCTCCTGTGTGTGTCCGCTGGTGTACTATCAGGCTGTTTAGCTGAGTAAAACTCTTCCCACATTGATTACAGCAATAAGGTTTCTCTCCTGTGTGTATCCTCTGGTGTAATGTCAGCTGGCTAGATGTAGTAAATCTCTTCCCACATTGATCACAGCTATAAGATTTCTCTCCTGTGTGTGTTCTCTGGTGTAATGTCAGCTGGCCAGATGTAGTACATCTCTTTCCACATTGATCACAGCTGTAAGGTTTCTCTCCTGTGTGTATTCTCTGGTGTAATGTCAGCTGGTCAGATCTACCAAAACTCTTCCCACATTGACCACAGCTATAAGGTTTCTCTCCTGTGTGTGTTCTCTTGTGTGATGTCAGCTGGCCAGATCTACCAAAACTCTTCCCACATTGATCACAGCTATAAGGTTTCTCTCCTGTGTGTGTTCTCTGGTGTAATGTCAGCTGGATAGATGTAGTAAAACTCTTCCCACATTGACCACAGCTATAAGGTTTCTCTCCTGTGTGTGTTCTCTGGTGTACAGTCAGATTGCTAGATGTAGTAAAACTCTTCCCACATTGATCACAGCTATAAGGTTTCTCTCCTGTGTGTGTTCTCTGATGAATTTTAATGCCTGAGGAGGTGAATCTCTTCCCACAGTCAGAGCAGCAGTGAGTTATCTTCCCTGTGGATCTCTGCAGGTGTTTCTTGAGGAGTTCTGATCTGGAGAGATTCTTCTCTGCCTCGTCAGCATCATGAGGTTGTTGAGGCTCCCCAGAGGATCCACGATAGTCCCGTCTCTCTCCTGTGTGAACAACAAAGTCAGATGATTAAAGGCCCACAACAGCGGTAATCCACTGTAAAAGGTGATGCCAACAGAGTAGCCATGATGTTGTACAACAATTGATGTCTGTAATGAATGTTACAATTATTTAACAATAATCTTAAAATGAGCAAGAATAGTCATAGTTTGTCTTGTTTTCACATTAGTAGTAAAATCAATGATTGTAGGCTAGAAATAAGTTATTCAAGTTGTTGAAACTCTAAGCAGTGTGCCAGACGACTTTTGGTCTCCAATATAGGCCCCTTTCTGTGTTTAATAAAATTGCGGCACGAGGGCGATGCAACACAACTTGATTGTAGAAACTCCTCCCTGCTAATGAGGAAACCACTAGTTATGGATGTAGTATATCTGGTAATGAGGAAACCACTAGTTATGGATGTAGTATATCTGGTAATGAGGAAACCACTAGTTATGGATGTAGTGTATCTGGCAATGAGGAAACCGCTAGTTATGGATGTAGTATATCTGGTAATGAGGAAACCACTAGTTATGGATGTAGTATATCTGGTAATGAGGAAACCACTAGTTATGGATGTAGTATATCTTCTAATGAGGAAACCACTAGTTATGGGTGTAGTATATCTGGTAATGAGGAAACCACTAGTTATGGATGTAGAACTATCTGCTAATGAGGAAACCACTAGTTATGGCTGTAGTATATATGGTAATGAGGAAACAACTAGTTATGGATGTAGTATATCTGGTAATGAGGAAACCACTAGTTATGGATGTAGTATATCTGGTAATGAGGAAACCACTAGTTATGGATGTAGTATATCTGGTAATGAGGAAACCACTAGTTATGGATGTAGTATATCTGGTAATGAGGAAACCACTAGTTATGGATGTAGTATATCTGGTAATTAGGAAACCACTAGTTATGGATGTAGTATATCTGGTAATGAGGAAACCACTAGTTATGGATGTAGTATATCTGGTAATGCAGAAACCACTAGTTATGGATGTAGAACTATCTGCTAATGAGGAAACCACTAGTTATGGATGTAGTATATCTGGTAATGAGGAAACCACTAGTTATGGATGTAGAACTATCTGCTAATGAGGAAACCACTAGTTATGGATGTAGTATATCTGGTAATGAGGAAACCACTAGTTATGGATGTAGTATATCTGGTAATGAGGAAACCACTAGTTATGGATGTAGTATATCTTCTAATGAGGAAACCACTAGTTATGGATGTAGTATATCTTCTAATGAGAAAACCACTAGTTATGGATGTAGTATATCTGGTAATGAGGAAACCACTAGTTATGGATGTAGAACTATCTGCTAATGAGGAAACCACTAGTTATGGCTGTAGTATATATGGTAATGAGGAAACCACTAGTTATGGATGTAGTGTATCTGGTAATGAGGAAACCACTAGTTATGGATGTAGTATATCTGGTAATGAGGAAACCACTAGTTATGGATGTAGTATATCTGGTAATGAGGAAACCACTAGTTATGGATGTAGTATATCTGGTAATGAGGAAACCACTAGTTATTGATGTAGTATATCTGGTAATGAGGATACCACTAGTTAAGGATGTAGTATATCTGGTAATGAGGAAACCGCTAGTTATGGATGTAGTATATCTGGTAATGAGGAAACCACTAGTTATGGATGTAGTATATCTGGTAATGAGGAAACCACTAGTTATGGATGTAGTATATCTGCTAATGAGGAAACCACTAGTTATGGATGTAGTATATCTGCTAATGAGGAAACCACTAGTTATGGATGTAGTATATCTGGTAATGAGGAAACCAATAGTTATGGATGTAGTATATCTGGTAATGAGGAAACCAATAGTTATGTAAGTAGTATATCTGCCTGGAGCAAAAATGGTGAGCAAAGATTTTAGTTTTCACAATGTATTCTGAATATTACAGTAGGACCCATAACTTCACCTAACAACAACATACACCTACTGTAGGACCCATAACTTCACCTAACAATAACATAGACCTACTGTAGGACCCATAACTTCACCTAACAACAACATAGACCTACTGTAAGACCCATAACTTCACCTAACAACATAGACCTACTGTAGGACCCATAACTTCACCTAACAATAACAGACCTACTGTAGGACCAATAACTTCACCTAACAACAACATAGACCTACTGTAGGACCCATAACTTCACCTAACAGCAACATAGACCTCGGACTATAAATCATTTAATATTTCAGGTGAAACATGGACAATAACATGTCTGTCATGACATTTCATAACCTGATCACCAGATAATTTTGTGAATAATCCCACTAGGCTACTCTGTAATGTGTTGTCATTCTAAATGTCCTGAATAAGAAAATAGCTCTGTGTGTTGTACAATAGCCTATCCATCAAGGAACAGTTCTCTCTCTACACATGAGCTAAGTATCTCCGTGTCCAAACAGACTAACGAGACCCTACTGTAAATCAAGCAGACAATAACATTATAAACATCAATTTGTTAGGGATGTTGGATCCAACATGGAGCACGGCATAACTGTCTTTACCAGAGTAATGAACGAAGAAGCCCTTTGGTTGTTGTTGCATGTCGTGATGTTTGTCATTTGACTGTCATTCAGAAAATGATTTCCTGGATCAGCTGATGATAGTTGAACATGTGACTAACTAAACAGCTACAGTATTAAGTATTATGTGTAATTATTGAAGAACTGCGTTAATGACAGTATCCATTTGGGTGTTGTCTATAAAGTTAAGGTGACTCTCGGTTTAAACCATTGGATTTAGCAAACTGAAATTATTTAGGATTTCTCAAAGTAATTTTTTCTTCAACTCAAACAGCAAGTAAACAAAGTCTTATTCGAATCAATTACGAATGACAATAGTTGCTCAAAGTATTTTTTAAATATTTCCAACTTTCGATAACCACTCGGCATGGAAAGGGAAAATGTAATGCTCTGATCCAGTGGAAATGTCATAAAATACCTGATTACTTCTTATCCTTTGCACAAATAGCCTACGGTTGAGGGAAACGCCCAGAATATTTTATACAATGTTGATATTGCTAGTTTTGGACCGACCCAGTTGATACAATGTTTCAAGTTCGTTGTAGACAGGCCATGTGCAGCCAATAATATGATGTATAAAGGACATTTATTTTTAACATTTAACTGCAGGCTGTAATGTTTTTTATTTGCTTTATTTATGTTTTAAAAAATGACCTTTAGATTTGTTTTTCATTTAGATAGTTGATTTTATTAAACACATGGGGTGTGTCTATATATGGAAAAATACACATTGTAACATTTCAACCAATCGTTTGAAGACGACTCATACGACTCATATTTTAGTTGGCGACAGCACTAGAACATGATTTTGGGTGGTGCAGCGGTCTCAGGCACTGCAACTCAGAGCGGCGTCCCTACTGGTTTGAATCCAGGGAGTATCACACAGTTCAGACCCCTTCCCCTTTTCCACATTTTGTTTCGGTAGTCTTATTCTAATAATTATTACAATTAAAATAAATCCTTATTAATCTACACAAAATAGCCAAAAATGAAAACAGGTTTTTAGAAATGTTTGCTCATTTATTAAAAATGTAAAACAAATCCCTTGTTTACATCAGTATTATGTAATTATATTATATTATATATATATTATATTAGTATTCAGACCCTTTGAGACTTAAAGTGCATCCTCTTTCCATGAATCATCCTTGAGATGTATCTACAACTTGAGTGGAGTCCACCTGTGGCAAATTCAATTGATTGGACATCATTTAGAAGGCACACACCTGTCGATATAAGGTCCCACAGTTGACAGTGCATGTTAGATCAAAAACCAAGCCATGAGGTCGAACGAATTGTCCGTAGAGCTCCAAGGCAGGATTGTGTCGAGGAACAAATATGGGGAAGGGTACCAAAAAATATCTGCAGCATTGAAGGTCCCCAAGAACACAGTGGCCTCCATCATTCTTAAATGGAAGAAGTTTAGAGCAACAAAGAGCTCCAAAGTTCCTCTATGGAGATGGCAGAACCTTCCAGAAGGACAACCATCTCTGCAGCACTCCACCAATCAGACCTTGATGATAGAGTGGGCAGATGGAAACCACTCCTCAGTAAAAGGCACATGACAGCCTGCTCGGAGTTTGCCAAAAGACACCTCAAGGACTCTCAGACCATGAGAAACAAGATTGGCCTGAATGCCAAGAGTCACGTCTGGAGGAAACCTGTCACCTTCCCTACGGTGAAGCATGATGCTGTGGGGATGTTTTTCAGCAGCAGGGAGACTAGTCAAGATGGAGGGAAATATTCACGGAGCAAGGTGCAGAGAGATCCTTGATGAAAGACCTGCTCCAGAGCGCTCAGGACCTCAGACTGGGGGTGGAGGTTCACCGTCCAACAGGACAACAACCTTAAGCACACAGCCGAGACAACACGGGAGTGGCTTCGGAACAAGTCTCTGAATGTCCTTGAGTGTCCCAGCCAGAGCCCGGACTTGAGCCCGATCTAACATCTCTGGAGAGACCTGAAAATAGCTGTGCAGTGATGTTCCCCATCCAACTTGACAAAGCTAGAGAGGATCTGCAGAGAAGGATGGAGAAACTCCACAAATGCAGAAACAGCGATAAAATTAATCACTTACCTTTGAAGATCTTCATCTGGTTGCAGTCACAAGAGTCCCAGCTACAAAATAAATGTTGTTTTTTTTTCAATAAAGTCCCTCATTATATCCCTAAAACTCAATTTTGTTGGCGCGTTGTGTTCAGTAATAATCCACAAGCTCAAAGGCGGTCAAAACAGGCAGACGAATACATCCTAATTGTACCGGTAAAGTTTGTTGAAACATGTCAAACGATGTTTATAATTAATCCTCAGGTTGTCAGTTGTCTAAATAATCGATAATATTTCAACCGGACAACAGCGTATTCAATAATAAGGGAAAACAACAAACAAAAAAATAATCAAATTTAGAATATAAAGTAACAGAATACTGCCCTCAAGCCATAAGTTGTTAATCAAATTTAGAATAAGGCTTTAAAGTAACAAAAAGTGGAAAAAAGGCAAGGGGTCTGAATACTTTCCGAATGCCCTGTATACAGCACCACCTCCCCCATAAGCATTCCTGTCTTTTCTGTAGATGTTATATCCCTGTATTGCTACTGCTGGATCAAAGGAATTATCTCAGTGAGTTTCAGAGATGAACAGTACAGTGCATTCCAAATTCAATAGGCAAGTTAACAAAAACGTTTTCAAATAAAAACTATTCCAGAAAATGTCAAAGCGTATATAACGCCCGTCCAAGAGACTGTCGACCAATCGCGTTCACATTGTCATGCTGTGACACGCAGTTCCTAAGCTAATTCTCACAAAATCCCTTTTTAAAGTCAGGGTATGAGTCGAGAAACATGCCTATTTTCCTTGAAAGTACATAATGTCACGATTGCAAAGCTTTTCGATATTACAGAGAACAAGTAATTCATGCCAATGTTCTTTTCTTTTAGCTGTTAATACGAATCGAAAGGAGTTTCCAATATCCTCATTTCTTAAAGTATTTCTGGTGAAAGCAAGTGATAGTGATACACAAGCTTTGAAACATTGCCATCCCATGGCAGCATTTACCAGCCACCAGGTTCAGAAGCTTTAAAACCACAAAAATATTTAAAACCCAATTCTATTTTTGCCCAAAATCAAGATGTAAATTATTCAAACTGAACATAATATTATTATTTAATATAATATTATTTTAGGCTATTTTAGTTCGAGTCAAAGATAGTTTTGGAATAGTTTTAATTTTTCAAACAGGTTTGTTATTTTATTTCAGTTTACTAAATAGTTTTCCCCTAATTACTTTTTCTATAATAAGCATGGAGGTTTCCCCTATCAACCAGTCATAGGTACTGGTGACAAAGCGCCTCGTAACCTAGCTGGGAATGGGACAGACGGAACCCTTCTGTGGTAACAGACAGTTAATCAAATCTAATTCCCAGGAATGGGGTTCATATGAACCACAGAGACTGTGTGTGGGATAATAACATGGCCCTGTCCAACCTGCTTGTTCCCTCGACTCCGCTACCAACCACCAATCTCCAACAGGGCCCTTAACCTGTATCACTAGACACCTCATAATGAGCTACAGGTAGGAATCAGCAATGAATCCCAGTAATGAGACACCTCTGGGGAGGGGTGTCAGCAACATTTAAAAAAATATATATATAGTGTTTTATGACAAACCGTTTTTTACAAATCCGTCAAGACACCAACTTAGACTTTACCGTGAAATGCTTTACTTACAAGCCCTTAACCAACAGTGCAGTTCAAGAAGAAGAAAACGTTTACCAAGTAGACTAAAATAAAAAGTAATAATAAAAAGTAACACAATGAGAATAACAATAACGAGGCTATATACAGGGGTTCACAGGTACCGAGTCAGTGTGGAGGATATATACAGGGGGCACCGGTACCGAGTCAGTGTGGAGGTTATAAACAGGGGGCACCAGTACCGAGTCAGTGTGGAGGCTATATACAGGGGGCACCGGTACTGAGTCATTGTGGAGGCTATATACAGGGGGCACCGGTACCGAGTCAGTGTGGAGGTTATAAACAGGGGGCACCAGTACTGAGTCAGTGTGGAGGTTATATACAGGGGGCACCGGTACCGAGTCAGTGTGGAGGCTATATACAAGGGGCACCGGTACCGAGTCAGTGTGGAGGTTATAAACAGGGGGCACCAGTACTGAGTCAGTGTGGAGGTTATATACAGGGGGCACCGGTACCGAGTCAGTGTGGAGGCTATATACAGGGGGCACCGGTATTGAGTCAGTGTGGAGGCTATATACAGGGGGCATCGGTACCGAGTCAGTGTGCAGGGTTACAGGCTAGTTGAGGTTAATCTGTACATGAAGGTGGGGGCGTAGTGACTATGCACAGGTAACAAACAACCAGTGAGTAGCAGCAGTGCACAAAAGGGGGGGGGGGGGGGGGGGGGTCAATGTAAATTGTCCGGTGGTGATTTTACGAATTGTTCAGCAGTCTTATGGCTTGGGGGTAGAAGCTGTTGAGGAGGCTTTTGGTTCTAGACTTGCTGATGCGGTACCACTTGCCGTGCGGTAGCAGAGAAAACAGTCTATAACTTGGGTGACTGGAGTCTCTGACAATTTTGTGGGCTTTCCTCTGACACCGCCTATTATATAGGTCCTGGATGGCAGGAAGCTTGGCCACAGTGATGTACTGGGCCGTTCGCACTACCCTCTGTAGCGCCTTAGGGTCAGATGGCGAGCAGTTGCCATACCAGGCGGTGATGCAACCGGTCAGGATGCTCTCGATGGTGCAGCTGTAGAACCTTTTGAGGATCTGGGGACCCATGCCAAATCTTTTCAGTCTCCTGAGGGGGAAAAGGTTTTGTTGTGCCCTCTTCATGACTGTCTTGGTATATACCCACGTGGGTGATTGAAAGATGAACTGAGGTCCACACTCCAGTCCAGTTGATGGTGGTAATGCACCTTAAAGTTGGTTTCCAACCGCCATATAAAGTCCAAAGAAGAAAAAAAAGCCTAAAGGAAGGTGAAATTACGAGAAACTAATTTGGTTTACCGTTTGGGGTATTGCAACTGGTTACTTATTTTGATGTGATATGAAAGTATTGTGTGAAATTATTCTGAATTGATATGAAAGTACAGCGATTTATGTTTCTAGAAATGTATTGCAATTGAGAATCTATTCACATTTAGATGGAATATTTGACAATTTTAGCTGCCAGAGCCAGTCTACCTCCGAAAATAACATACAGTCCTTGGACCTTGAGGAGTAACGGGGGCAGCAATCAGCAGTAGACACAATAACAAAGCGTACTCCCTGCCTGTTTCGGTAAAAAGCTGAGGGATGGTGCTGGAGAAATGCAACGATACATGATATCAACATGATAGTTTTAACCATGTTTTGAGGATATACAGTGTTTGTTTATATTTACTGACAAACATTGGAGTAAAAAAAAGCTCATATTTTGGGTTCTGATGGGGTACGACAGTTGAACTAAGCTCATGAGGCATTTATAAGTGAATTCTTCAATAAACAATGGGTACATATCATTAATGTATAAGTCCCAAAATGGATGTAACAACTGCTGATTGCCCCTTTAAGACTACATATTGGGCTAAGCTAACAGGAGATATTGAGGACTACAGTATTTCAGGCATTGTCATTGGATGCATTTGATCAATTGTTAACGTTTTGTTGATGGTCCACTCTTGATGTTCTACACGTTACAGTGTAGCTTCAGCCATTCCTACAGAACAACATTAAAGTGTAGAACCCCTTTACTGCATATTGGTTCAACGACTGCAGAGACGGTACTTACTGGTGTTAAACAGATCTCCAACCTCTTCTTTCACACCAAAAACTACATCCTCCTCTTCTTTCACTGAAACGTCTTTCTCTTCTTCTTTCACTGTAACAGCCCCATCCTCTACTTCTTGTTTTACTGTGACATCCTCCTCTTCTTCCTCCTCTTTCACGACAACGTTCAGCCACAGACCTCCTTTCTCCGTCCAGCAGACCTTATCCTCTTCTTTAACAAGAGGGGAGTAGTTTAGGGAGCTCATGTTCGGGGATGTTAGCTAGCTAGCTATCATTAGCGACTAGGCTAGTGCTAACTTAACCAGCCAGCTACTATAGCTGACTAATAACAAATAACGTAATATTAAATTAAATAGGTTAACAAGTAGATACGACAGAAGTGTGTCTAACACACAGTAGCTTATATACGCCGAAAGCGTCTAAATAGCTTGAATCTTTCGGCTATGTTGGCTAGCAAGCTACCGAGGTGGTTGACGAGCTGTTTATGAAGAACCGTCCACTAGATTATACGTCACGCTGGCAGCGTCGCCTGAAAGACGCACATCGCCGTCTGCTGACTGGAGGGGAAACGCAGTTGAGGATCATATTTTATTTTCAGACAAAGATTATTTTAAATGGATTGAATTAAATAATACTGTTATATTGACACATACAAAGACAATAAAGTGTTGACTGATTAATGTGAATAAAAACATGTTTACTACAGCACATTTAAGGCAGTTTCATTAACTCAAACTAAATCTAAATAAGTAGCTAGCTACTGTAGGTCTATACTGCTCCTACATGGTGTAACAATACATCATATAGATGTATATAATGAACAGACTAGGTCTATACTGCTCCTACATGGTGTAACAATACATCACGTAGATGTACATAATGAACAGACTAGGTCTATACTGCTCCTACATGGTGTAACAATACATCATGTAGATGTATATAATGAACAGACTAGGTCTATACTGCTCCTACATGGTGTAACAATACATAATGTACCGATCAAAAGTTTGGGGTCACTAAGAAATGTCCTTGTTTTTCAAGAAAATCATTTTTTTTTTTTTTTTTGCTTTGTCATTTTGGGATATTGTGATGTCATTATTGGGTATTGTGTAGATTGATGAGGGGAAAAATGATTGAATCAATTTTTGAATAAGGCTGTAACGTAACAAAATGTGGAAAAAGTGAAGGGGTCTGAATGCTTTCCGAATGCATTGTATATATAGGGGCAGTACTTAGTGACATCACTTCATGAAACAGGAGGTACAAATATATAACATAGGTTCACAATATCAACATTCAATGTATCAAAATATATGACCAAGCTGGAAGTGGAAACGCCAGCCCAGCCACAATCCTAGAGGTTCACTGATGATCAACCTCTTCCTTCACATCTGACTCCTGATGATCAACCTCCTCCTTCACATCTGACTCCTGATGATCAACCTCCTCCTTCACATCTGACTCCTGATGATCAACCTCCTCCTTCACATCTGACTCCTGATGATCAACCTCCTCCTTCACATCTGACTCCTGATGATCAACCTCCTCCTTCACATCTGACTCCTGATGATCAACCTCCTCCTTCACATCTGACTCCTGATGATCAACCTCCTCCTACACATCTGACTCCTGATGATCAACCTCCTCCTTCACATCTGACTCCTGATGATCAACCTCCTCCTTCACATCTGACTCCTGATGATCAACCTCCTCCTTCACATCTGACTCCTGATGATCAACCTCCTCCTTCACATCTGACTCCTGATGATCAACCTCCTCCTTCACATCTGACTCCTGATGATCAACCTCCTCCTTCACATCTGACTCCTGATGATCAACCTCCTCCTTCACATCTGACTCCAGTGATCAATCCAGAGCGTCTTCTTTTTTGGGCAATCCCGATGGACGACGTCATCGAATAGGACGTCATCACCACCACCGCCCACAAGTTAATTGTCATTCAGGTTATCAATGGGAAGAACATTAGCAATATGTCCTGTCTGGTAACTTGTCTCGTTCAAAGGATTTACATTGGCAGGTGCACAGGGAGAAACACCATTAAAAAACTCAGTTGATCTTAAACTGCGGAAAAACTTTTGTAAGTCTTTAACTGTATCAAAGTTTGTGGCCTGTGATGTTGGGACAAATGATAGTCCCTTATTATACAAGAGACAAAATCCACAAATTCTACAGCACAACGGCAGAGTCATGTCTTCAGTGTAAAACTAACAATGACTCAATAATCCTTCTGGGAATGTTATGATGTCATAAAGTTATGGGTGGAGTTAGAAAGTTGGCTGTCAGAAGTACAGTTATACAATGTAAAATTACTTTTAATCTGTCTGTCTGTATATTTGAAAACATGACATTTGAGGGTGCAGTGAGATACCCCAGAGTTGGACGATACTTTTCTCATAAATCATCTTAAATATTATACTTACTTAAACATGGAAATCAACCAATCCTCTGTTGTTAATTCAATAAAGGTCAAATGCTTTATTATCTAAAAGTTGAAAGTGACGGAGAGAAATAAAATGGTGCTGATGAATGTGCTGGCTGTGTTCCAGTGGGTCTGGGCAGGTGTGATGTAGTTAATGGAGATGGAGGTGTGTTCTAGTGGGTCTGGGCAGGTGTGATGTAGTTAATGGAGATGGAGGTGTGTTCTAGTGGGTCTGGACAGGTGTGATGTAGTTAATGGAGATGGAGGTGTGTTCTAGTGGGTCTGGGCAGGTGTGATGTTGTAAATGGAGATGGGGGTGTGTCTAGTGGGTTTGGGCAGGTGTGATGTAGTTAATGGAGATGGAGGTGTGTTCTAGTGGGTCTGGTCAGGTGTGATGTAGTTAATGGAGATGGAGGTGTGTTCTAGTGGGTCTGGGCAGGTGTGATGTAGTTAATGGAGATGGAGGTATGTTCTAGTGGGTTTGGGCAGGTGTGATGCAGTTAATGGAGATGGAGATGTGTTCTAGTGGGTCTGGGCAGGTGTGATGTAGTTAATGGAGATGGAGGTGTGTTCTAGTGGGTCTGGGCAGGTGTGATGTAGTTAATGGAGATGGAGGTGTGTTCTAGTGGGTCTGGGCAGGTGTGATGTAGTTAATGGAGATGTGTTCCAGTGAGTCTGGGCAGGTGTGATGTAGTTAATGTTTGTATGGTGTTGTAATTTGTATGTGTATGTTGATAAAATATCAAATGAAATATATGTTTTAAGTCCCAATGCAAAGTTATACCTTATTACATAAAACCAATCAGAATTTAGAAGAATGCCAAAGTCAGGTGTGTGTAATATGGAGGACCAGCCTATTCCCTATGATGTAAACTACAACAGAAATAACTTCAACTGTATAACTTCAAATTAAACCAATCGTTTGCACTCGTGACTTGAGTGATTAAAGTAAACCAACGTTTTGTAAGTACATAACGCCATCTAACCAAATATCAAAGAATGTTAGCTATATGCAGTTATCTTAGCCAGCTAACATTAGCTATATGCTGTTATCTTAGCAAACCAGCTAACATTAGCTATTTAGTCAACTAGCTATGGTCAGCGAGCTGGAGCCCAACTACTTGAGACCAGTTAAAACCCAACTAACAAAACCCAACTAAAACATAACTGCAGATCAAAAGAGACAAACAGAATGATGGCAGGGAAAATCCCCAAAATATAAAGATTACAGGTGTCAATCAGCTAGCGCGCTAGCAGTAAGCCAAGGTTGTAAAAGTTGCAGAACTCCCATAGTCTACTTCACAGAAAACATGCTGAAAAGTAGTGATGGGGAAACAAAGCTTCCTGAAGCATTGATGCTTTCCAGCCAATTGTGTCAAAAATAGGTTCATTACTCAAGGCTTTGAGCGACACAGAATTTAGAACAGCCACATTTTATAGATGAAGTCACACGCCGTAGCAGCGTAGCCATTATGTCATATATTAAACCAATGGCCGTGTTCGAGAGCATCAACTCCATGCTGCGTTGTGGGTAAACTGTGACTGGCTGACTGATTTATAAATAATAATGAGTAGTTATTTATGATGTAAGGTGATTTGTAAATCAGTCAGTTGGCAGTCACCTGCAGTGTCGAACCAGCCCAATACCAATCAGGTGGTTGTTAGACTAAATGAATCTCCAGACGCCATTGATGACGTGCTGCTGATAAAGTGATACAGGCATCAACACACTGCTTTGAATGATTGTTTAGTGATTTGGACGCATGGCTCGTAGCTCCGGTATCAAACGTAACATATTGACAAGTTGACACAACATAAAGGAGCAAGCAGGTTGATTTCCTCTTTTGATTTGAGCCCACGGCAAGAAGTCACCAGAGCCCACCGTGCTAACGGGTTCCCACTAGATAACACAACCACACAGTTAATGAAAAGCATGAGGTGAAGCTTGAGCTAGATATCAACCTATCGAGCTAGTGTGATATTCCTGGTCTCTCAAGTCAGTGAGTCAACACAGGAAGGAGCAATGGATGGATAGTTCATTTATTTCCAAAGCTGCAATGATGGGACACACACAGTATGGATGAATGATCAGTAGTGACGGGATATAAATAGCACTCCCACAGCAATTCTACATTAATCTGACCTATAATATACTAACAAAAAAACTATTGAAATGTCAATCAAAGTCATTGTGATCGTATAGTGGATTTAACAATTCCTACTAATTCCTAATTTACTATAATAAATGAATCAATTGTTTCCATGTGTCTCATATTCACTACATCAGAATAAACTGTCATCCATTTTAGTAGCAAAATATATCAAATTAACCTGGAAAATGACTCAATGTCCCCCTCTACAGGCGAGGAAGTATAACACACCTAAACTAACAAAACCGGGCAAATAAACTGTCTGGTGTTCATGAATTTATAAAACATATACTTTATACATTTGTCATAAATTACCTGCATTGATGAGACACAGTGTGGATGAATGATCAGTAGTCGACAGGGTAAAAATAGCACTCCTAAAGAAGATGCATTTTCCAGTTAGATACCAACTTGAAAGAGGGAACTTTAGCATAAAACCCACATGGAAAACGGAGATTTGGCAAATAACATACAAAGAGAGGTTTATTTGACGCCAAACCAACAACAGTAGTTACTAAAACATAAATTTCTAATGTATGATTTAAAACGTGGATTTTATGATGTAATGTCAAATTTATATATTTCTATCCCGGGACTATTCCATTTTGAACTCACCCACAGCAATTCTCCATAAATCTGCTGTGGATTACCCAGAATCCCGAAATAAATTAATACATATGTGATCATTCAAAACATAACTGGTTGTGCTAATAGGGAACCAGATCGTGAACACAACAGGTTACTAAGTCTTTATCCACACTGTATTGTTACACTGGTGAGTAAAAACTCATGCTTCCTACACGAACTTTTTGTCTGAACATTATAATATATATTTTACGTCACAGTAGCGTCATTGTCTTAAAGTCGCACATCTCCATCGCAGTCAGAGGTTCAGACTGAGCGTTACCCACTCCAGTCAGCAGATGGCGGTGTGCGATTTTAAGGCAATGCTGTTAGTGTGACGTATAATCTAGTGGACGGAACGCAATGCTGTTAGTGTGACGTATAATCTAGTGGACGGAACGTTTCTTTCACCAGCAGTAACAATTAGTCAGCCACCTCGGTAGCTTGCTAGCCAAAGTAGCCGAACCCATAAAGCTCTTTAGACGCTTTAGTGTATATTAGCCACTGTATTTTAAACCCTTGTCTGTCGTCTCGTTAGTTAGTTATCCTATTTAATTTCATATTCACGGTGCTGTTGTTATTATTCAGCTAGCGGGCTGGTTAAGTTAGCATTAGCCTAGCTAGCTAACATCTCCGACCATGAGTTCACTAAATTACTCTCTTCCTGCTGAAGAAGAGACGGTCTGTTGGACGGAGAAAGAAGCTCTCATCAAAGAGGAGGAGGAAGAGAAGGATGTTACAATACAAAAACAAGTAGAGGGTGAGGTTGTTACCCTGAAAGAAGAAGAGAAAGACGTTTCAGTGAAAGAAGAGGAAGACGTTACAGTGAAAGAAGAGGCGTTCAGAGTGAAAGAGGAGGAGGGTGTTACAGTAAAAGATGAGGAGGATTCAGTTTTTGAAGTGAAAGCGGAGGAGGGGGAGTTTACGGTCTCATCGGAAGAAGAGGAGGAAGAAACTGGATATCTGGGCCCGATTTCCCAAACGCAATTTAAGGCATCCAGTGGTTCTAAAGATGAACTTAGCCATAAGATGGTTTTGAGAAACCGGGCCGTGATTACCACTGGTAAGTACTGTCTTAAATACAGAGGTACAAACTCTGCAGTTGTTGAACTGATGTTTGGTGTTAAAAGGGAAATCTGCAATAGCCATTGATTCTTGGAGAATATAACACATGCCTCATGAGCTTAGTTCAACTGTTGTACCCCATCAGAACCCCAAATAAGCTTTTTTTACTCCAATGTTTAGAAACAATGTTAATCAACAGCCTCAACATGGTTAAAACTATAATGTTGATATCATGGATGGTCAGTCCTTGCATCCATAGGTCTGTCTATGAATTTGAGAGTAGTTAAATGTCTCCAGGCCCATCATCATCTTATTAGCAAAACAGTGGTGGAATGACTGCAGATTGGTTGATTGATGTGTGGCTTTTTTAAAGGGACAACCTAGGATTTAAACAGCAACAAAATGGCTGCCAAGAGACTTGGTTTGGTAAACAGCTGAGGGATGGGGGCTGGAGAAATGTAACCACTCTCAAATTCATAGAGAAAGCTATTGTAGCAACCGTAACCCAACACCTAGCGATCTCGTCAAGAAGTTCAGACATCTTGGCGAAACAGTTATAAGGTGTTGGCTTGACGGTCACTGGACCCAGGTTTGAGGTCAGCTCAGGGCAACCCCCTGAATTCACTACACTATGAATACAAGGACTGGCCATCCATGATATCATAATGATAGTTTAACCAGGTTTCTAGGATATATAGTATATTCTAGAATTCATCCATGAGGTCATAATGATAGTTTAACCAGTTTTCTAGGATATATAGTATATTCTAGAATTCATCCATGATGTCATAATGATAGTTTAACAGGTTTCTAGGCTATATAGTATATTCTAGAATTCATCCATGATGTCATAGTCATAGTTTAACCAGGTTTCTAGGCTATATCGTATATTCTAGAATTGCCAGTGTAGATTTCCTGTGGAGGCAAATTATTAGAGCTGTTAAGTCATTGTATAATATTCAGCCAATTTTTTTTCATGCCCTTACATTAATGGCAAGACATACCTAGATGCAATTACATTCATGAATTGGTTTGAAACCTTTGTTTTAAACCCTTCTCAAAGTTGGTGCCTTGACGGATTTGTAAAAAATGGTTTGTCATGAAACACTACTTACTTATTTATTTAAATGTAACCTTTATTTAACTAGGCAAGTCAGTTATGAACAAATTCTTATTTACAATGACTGCCTACCCCGGAAGACGCTGGGCCAATTGTCCGCCGCCCTATGGGACTCCCAATCACGGCCGGTTGTGATACAGCCTGGATTTGATCCAGGGTGTCTGTGTGACGCCTCAAGCACTGAGATGCAGTGTCCGCTGCGCCACCTGGGATCCCCAAAATCATGTTCTAGTGCTGTCCCCCAACTAAAATACATCTTGGTCAACCAAGAGTCATCTGTTCTTTCTACCAATCGCCCCATGTGTTTTTATCAAATCTATATGTACTGAACTTGTCTGATGCTTTAAGCACGCGGTTTGATTAAATAAATTATACACACAACCCGACCAGAGGGAGCCGGTCGTCAACACAACCTGACCAGAGGGAGCCGGTCGTCAACACCACCCGACCAGAGGGAGCCGGTCGTCAACACCACCCGACCGGATGGAGCCGGTCGTCAGCACCACCCGACCGGAGGGAGCCGGTCGTCAACACCACCCGACCGGAGGGAGCCGGTCGTCAACACCACCCGACCGGAGGGAGCCGGTCGTCAACACCACCCGACCGGAGGGAGCCGGTCGTCAACACCACCCGACCGGAGGGAGCCGGTCGTCAACACCACCCGACCGGAGGGAGCCGGTCGTCAACACCACCCGACCGGAGGGAGCCGGTCGTCAACACAACCCGACCGGAGGGAGCCGGTCGTCAACACAACCCGACCGGAGGGAGCCGGTCGTCAACACAACCCGACCGGAGGGAGCCGGTCGTCAACACAACCCGACCGGAGGGAGCCGGTCGTCAACATAACCCGACCGGAGGGAGCCGGTCGTCAACACAACCCGACCGGAGGCAGCCGGTCGTCAACACAACCCGACCGGAGGCAGCCCCCCCCTCCTCTGCTGGACTTCGTAAATTCTGCCGTTTTTAAGTCTTAGCTTTATTGAAAACACTCAAATGGATACGGTCATTAACGCGGTTCTTCAATAATTACACATAATACTTAATACTGTAGCTGTTTAGTTAGTCACATGTTCAACTATCATCAGCTGATCCAGGAAATCATTTTCTGAATGCCAGTCACATGACAAACATCACGATATGCAACAACAACCAAAGTGCTTCTTCGTTCATTACTCTGGTAAAGACAGTTATGCCGTGCTCCACGTTGGATCCAACATCCCTAACAAATTGGTGTTTATAATGTTATTGTCTGCTTGATTTACTGTAGGGTCTCGTTAGTCTGTTTGCACACAGAGATACTTTGCTCATAATGTGTAGAGAACTGTTCCTTGATGGATAGGCTATTGTACAACACACAGAGCTATTTTCCTTTATTCAGGACTTTTAGAATGACAACACATTACAGAGTAGCCTAGTGGGATTATTCACAAAATTATCTGGTTATGAAATGCCATGATAAAGACATTTTAGTTTCCATGTTTCACCTGAAATATTAAATTATTTATAGTCCTAGGTAAATGTTGTTGTTAAGTGAAGTTATGGGTCCTACAGTAGTTCTATGTTATTGTTAGGTGAAGTTATGGGTCCTACAGTAGGTCTATGTTATTGTTAGGTGAAGTTATGGGTCCTACAGTAGGTCTATGTTATTGTTAGGTGGGAGTTATGTGCCAATTTGTTAAACACTTAGTATACAAACCCTTATTGTCAGGCTGATGGCAAAGCTAGCCAAAGATAATTTTACTGGTTGAAGTATTTTTTAACTATAAAGCAGTTGATTTTCGACAATAACACAAACATTTTAAGCAGGTGATTCAAGCGAGCCTTACAATTTATAATCCAATAGTAATGTGAAATACACTCATAATCAACCTGTAAATTGAGGCTATATTTGCTTTAGCCAATGAGAACTCCCCTGAGTTTTCCCCCACGGTGGTGAATTAGTGAATAGACACCAGAGGTTAATGTGAGTTTCCTTCAGTAGCACTCCTGATCTTGTGCTGTAATATTCAGAATACATTGTGGAAAATCTAAAATCTTCGCTCACCATTTTTGCTTCAGGCAAATATACTACATCCATAACTAGTGGTTTCCTCATTACCAGATATACTACATCCATAACTAGCGGTTTCCTCATTAGCAGATATACTACATCCATAACTAGTGTGTTCCTCATTACCAGATATACTACATCCATAACTAGTGGTTTCCTCATTACCAGATATAGTACATCATAACTAGTGGTTTCCTCATTACCAGATATACTACATCCATAACTAGTGGTTTCCTCATGACCAGATATACTACATCCATAACTAGTGGTTTCCTCATGACCAGATATACTACATCCATAACTAGTGGTTTCCTCATTACCAGATATACTACATCCATAACTAGTGGTTTCCTCATTACCAGATATACTACATCCATAACTAGTGGTTTCATGACCAGATATACTACATCCATAACTAGTGGTTTCATGACCAGATATACTACATCCATAACTAGTGGTTTCCTCATTACCAGATATACTACATCCATAACTAGTGGTTTCCTCATTACCAGATATACTACATCCATAACTAGTGGTTTCCTCATTACCAGATATACTACTTCCATAACTAGTGGTTTCCTCATTACCAGATATACTACTTCCATAACTAGTGGTTTCCTCATTACCAGATATACTACTTCCATAACTAGTGGTTTCCTCATTACCAGATACACTACATCCATAACTAGTGGTTTCCTCATTACCAGATATACTACATCCATAACTAGTGGTTTCCTCATTACCAGATATACTACATCCATAACTAGTGGTTTCCTCATTACCAGATATACTACTTCCATAACTAGTGGTTTCCTCATTACCAGATATACTACATCCATAACTAGTGGTTTCCTCATTACCAGATATACTACATCCATAACTAGTGGTTTCCTCATTACCAGATATACTACATCCATAACTAGTGGTTTCCTCATTACCAGATACACTACATCCATAACTAGTGGGTTCCTCATTACCAGATATACTACATCCATAACTAGTGGGTTCCTCATTACCAGATATTCTACATCCATAACTAGTGGTTTCCTCATTAGCAGATATACTACATCCATAACTAGTGGTTTCCTCATTACCAGATATACTACATCCATAACTAGTGGTTTCCTCATTACCAGATATACTACATCCATAACTAGTGGTTTCCTCATTAGCAGGGAGGAGTTTCTGCCAACCAAATTGTGTGTGCTATGCCCTCGTGTCGCAATTTTAGCCAACACAGAAAGGGGCCCATATTGGAGACCAAAAGTCATATGGCACACTGCTTAGGATTTCAACAACTTGAAAAACGTGTTTGTAGCCTGCAATCATCAATGTTACTACTAATGTGAAATCAAGACTAAATCTGACTATTGTTGCTGTCTTGACTGGCTTAATTTTCTAATTTAACAGACGTCAATTGTTGTATAACTTCATGGGTATGCTCTGGGCATCACCTTTTACCTCAAATAAACAGTGGATTTCTGCTGTTGTGGACCTTTAACCATCTGTCTGACTTTGTGGTTCACACAGGAGAAAGACGTGACTATCGTGGATCCTCTGGGGCGCCTCAACAACATCATGATGCTGAAGAGGCAGAGAAAAGTCTCTCCCGATCAGAACTCCTCAAGAAACACCAGCAGAGACCCACAGGAAAGAAATCTCACTGCTGCTCTGACTGTGGGAAAAGATTCAACTACTCATCACACCTTAAAATACATCAAAGAATCCACACAGGAGAGAAACCTTATAGCTGTGATCAATGTGGGAAGAGTTTTATTAAATCTAGCCAACTGACTGAACACCAGAGAACACACACAGGAGAGAAACCCTATAGCTGTGGTCAATGTGGGAAGAGTTTTTCTTCTTCTAGCTATTTAACTATACACCAGAGAACACACACAGGAGAGAATCCGAGCTGTGATCAATGTGGGAAGAGTTTTTTCTACTTCTAGCCGCCTAACTATACACCATAGAACACACACAGGAGAGAAATCTTATAGCTATAATCAATGTGGGAAGAGTTTTAGTCAATCTAGCTCTCTGACAGTGCACCAGAGAATACACACAGGAGAGAAATCGTTTATCTGTGATCAATGTGGGAAGAGTTTTGTTCGATCTGGCCATCTGACAGTGCACCAGAGAATACACACAGGAGAGAAACCTTATAGCTGTGGTCAATGTGGGAAGAGTTTTTCTACTTCTAGCTATCTAACTATACACCATAGAACACACACAGGAGAGAAACCTCATAGCTGTGGTCAATGTGGGAAGAGTTTTTCTTCTGCTAGCTATCTAACTATACACCATAGAACACACACAGGAGAGAATCTGTGCTGTGATCAATGTGGGAAGAGTTTTTCTACTTCTAGCTATCTAACTATACACCAGAGAACACACACAGGAGAGAAATCTTATAGCTGTGATCAATGTGGGAAGAGTTATACTACTTCTAGCTATCTAACTATACACCAGAGAACACACAGGAGAGAAACCTCATAGCTGTGATCAATGTGACAAGAGATACTCTGATAAAAGATCTCTGATCAAATATCAGAAATTGATATATGAAGGAGTTGTTTCATGATATCAATGAATTAATGTCTCAATGTAGAATGTTTTAATATATAGTATATTAATATACTCTACAGTCAGTCAGTCAGAATGTCACAATGTAGAACCCTAAACGTTTGCCCCCTTATCAATTGGTTTCAACATGATATGGATATTAGGTTCATTGGGGGAAATCCAGGCTCTGAATTGAAAGAGTACTATTTATGTCATTTAACACAAAGTGACCAACAAAAAAAGAGTTGTCCTCTAACCAGTGATGTACACATTATTTCCAGAATCAACTGATTTCAACATGATATCGGTGAGTTATGACAAATAAGTGTTGTGTTCCTTTGTTTAGCGACCCCTACATTTAAATGCATCACTCCAATATGTAGCTGACTATCTTTCTGCAGGTTGTCCTCTAACCAGTGAGCTAAAAGATATCTCCCATTTCCATGTGTTTTTTTTAGTTGTTAGTTTCAACAGCAAGTACAACCTGATTTCCCCCCTAATCGATATCAGTGATTTATTGCTACTTGTCAAAACAACAGGTTCTGGTGCTTGTGCAGTTTATAAGGAGCTTGTTTAAAAAATACAAGTAATATTGATTATTGTGGCAGTTTGTGTATATAGCACATTTTATGTTTAGGTTTCAATATATCACAAACTGTTTCTGCATATTGGTTATTGATTTGGACACGTTTAAACTGTGTTTTGACATTGAGGCTATCCCACCTAGCACATGTAATTGAAAAGCCGTTGAAAATAATACTATGCAATCAAATATTTCATATTTACATTTCATGTAACATTTAGTAATGAAAATTATTCATGCAACCAACTGACAGTTTTTGGGGTACAATTATATTGACATTGTTGCCCTGTTTTTAGAATATCAGGGTTAATTCTCACATGTGCCAACCCAAATGTACTAGAGCATGACATTGGGGACTGGGCCCCGATCCAACAACATGCCTATCTAGTGAACCCTGAAAAGAGAGAGAAGCTCTGCAGTGAGGTGGAAAGTTACTACGGATATTGCAGGAGTTTCCTCTTGAAATCAGACATGTCCGTGGTAAGAACAACCTGGTTGCTGATTGTCTCAAGGGGGGCAGTCAAAATGTTTTGTGTTTTGCGTTTAGCCAGTGCATTGCCATGGATCACAGTTTATTTTACTGCACGTTTTTTCCGTATTGGAGATGAGTTTTTGTTTGGGCTTTGTTCCAAGGGGACGATGAGTTCTAGAAGCTAGTGAGTTTTAGGAAGAGGAGAGTTCTAGAAGCTAGTGAGTTTATAGAAGACGAGAGTTCTAGAAGCTAGTGAGTTTTAGGAAGAGGAGAGTTCTAGAAGCTAGTGGGTTCTAGAAGCTATAGAAAGAAAAATCTTTGTGGAGTAATAAAAAATAAATATCGTTTTTAATTGTTGTTGCCAGTAGATAGACACCATGTTTATATTGGTGACGGTGAAGCATTGTAGTTGATTATAATGTGAAACGGAAGTTGTTTTTCTGTTGTTAGTGAGCATTCTCTTAAGGTGTTAGTTAGTCTTTGGTTTTTCCATTTATGTTTTGAGGTTGGACTTTAGCACGTATAGCTAGTTAGCACGTAGGACGCACTGATTGGTGTCACCTCGTTAGTCAGTATGTGTTACACCTGTGCTGGCTTGTCCATCTCGTTAGTGGGAAGGTGTTTCACCTGAGCTGGTCCAGGTTCTATTTAAGAGTGTCTGGCCCAGTGCTCCAGTTGTCTTGATAGATGTAGAGAGTTAACACCTTTAGTTGCTCCCACTTTTTTGGTTTGCTTCCTGTCTGTAAGTTTGGTGTGGGTTTTTCTTTTGTTTGCCTCTTCTTGGGCAGATTTAGTGGGTCTCATGGTGGGTGTCTTTTATGTCCCAGTTGTTGTTACTAGTCAACTTTCAGTAGACACTGAGAGCAAAACTGCAACATTATGTTATAATACTTTTATTGCATCAATGGTTGTTTTATGCAACAGAATAGAGGGTTCTTAGAACTATAGTGTCTGTGTTTTCTACTGAGGATGGGCCTCTGGGAGAAAACACTGACAGGAGATTTACAAAGTATTTTGGGTGATAAAAACCTAAAGAGACCACATTCCAGAGCATGAGTTAATGTTTCTGTTCTATATGGTACCAGGGAGAGATGACCCCAGGGCCAGACCCTGGTCTCTACACAAAGAGGACTGTTTTTACAGCAGATACTGTCTGCTGAGAATTATATATATCTTTCATACAAATCTTAACCTTGTGACCCGTTCTATACATCTGTTGTTTGTCATGTAGGTTGAAAGGGGTGTATCTTGGCTTTAAAATACCTTTTTACTTTTGTCTCGTGGCTCTCAACGAATCTTCTGGGGGTGATTTGTCGACCAGCCATCATTATCGTAGAGTACTCAATTGATTCACTTTATGTGTGTTGTATTGACCTGCTCCCTTATTAATAAGTGAATAAAGATTTAGTTTAAGAATATCTCTGACTTGTGTGATAAGTTTGTCTCCTCATTTGATATGAAAGAAATTAACCACATTTGGGGATGTTAATCTTCACTTGGAGACCGCTCCTGATGACCTGGTAAATGGTGCACCAGGGATCCCTCAAACTTGGGATCTCAGGGAAACCACACTTTGGGAATGGAGCAGATGGACCCACCTTTGATCTGAGAGGCAGTGAGTCGAGTGTATACCACATCTCGAAAGTAGTTTTTTTTTAAAGAATGAGGTGAGCGAAACAAGTGAAGTTTTTAGAAATGCCTCGTAGGCTTTGAGTGAGTATTCCTGTGTGAGGGGGGGCACCTCGGAGGTGTAAACAGGGCCCAGTCAGCTATCTGTGTGAACTGGATGAGAACTAGAAACTGTGTTTACTAGTTAAGGCCATGTATGATATAGTGTAAGGTGCACCTGTAATTGTTATAAACCTGTAAGTATTTTAAACATGTAATTATTTTAAACCTGGACCCCATTTTATAAGTATTGAAAGATGTAAATGTGTGAGTTACATTTAAAAATTTAAAGTTACTGTCACGACTCCGACCGAGGCAGGCTCTCCTTCCCGTTCTGGTGGCGCTCGGCGGTCGTCGTCACCGGCCTATTAGCTGCCACTGATCTTTTTCCTCCCCCTCCTTATGTGTTCATTGGTTACACCTGTTTTGTGTTTGTTCGTAATTAGTTGGGCTTTATCTGTCAGCCGGCCCGCCCGTTTCTTTGTGCGGGATTGTTTTATTGTAAGCTTGGTGTTTGTTTGTCTGATCGTTACGTGTTTGTATTAGTGTGCATTTTTCTTGAACTGTTTTCGTTCCCCGTGTCTGGGGCAGTTTATTTGGGAGCACCCAGTGTCAAGTCTGGTGGCCGTTGTTTGTCAGTGGTTTATTAACTTCTTATGGCTGCAAGGGGCAGCACTGAGTAACCTGGAAAGAGGTGGCCATTTCAAACGGCCTCCTACTCAATTCTTGCTCGTACAATATGCATATTATCATTACAATTGGATAGAAAACACTCTCTAGTTTCTTAAACCGTTTGAATTATTTCTCTAAGTGAACCAGAACTCTTTCTGCAGCCCATTTCCTATCCGGAAGTGAGATTTCCAAATGCGAGCTATGCTATGTTTGGGATTAGCATTGTGTGACTGCAATATGAGTCGTCTGTGATTGAGTCTTAATCTGAAGTTTAGATAGTAACAGAGATCTATTTTTTTCTGGTCTGCTGGGAGTATGTTTGGAGAGCTGCTTCGTAGCTGTAGAGAGTCCTTGAAAAAGCAAATGGAATGGTTGTCGTGAGTACCTGAGAATGTCTTACGTTTTGTATGGGTTCTGTGTGTTAGGATTTATGTTTATGCACTATAGCCCGCTACCATATTGTTTGAAGATGAATGTTGTTTTGTTACACACACACACAAACAATACAGATGTATGTGTGTAAAGACTGACCAACATTGAGTGAAAGGCCATAAAAGCTGTGGTCAATCTGGAGAGGGGAGGGTTGCATATCTCTAGGCCAACCAGGGAGGGTAGAGCACTGGACAATACCATATTAGGAACTGTTTGAGTGTAGAATCGACGGAGACACAAGACGGATCTAATCTACGCAACGACCAGATGCGGACATCTGAGAGAAGGGGACAGGCTGAGCAAGTTTAAACCACACTCAGCCTCTACTGTGATAGGCCAACAGACGCGTTGGAACTACGTCATCACGGTATAAGAACAGCTGTTTACGTACTTCCTGCCAGTTCCCTGTCCTACCCTGCGTGGAGATACAGCGAACCCGTATATACGAAAATTGCATTTGGTTAGGGTTAGGGTTAGGGTTAGGGTCATTGTTTGCGGTAATTAAACATAATTAAAGAAAGTTAGCAGACCTTGCTTTTTATTTATCCTGATACCGGATTCGAATAACGCAACGCTCACATGTGAATAAATGAAAATATGATAAATTGTATGTGTTTATAAACGATTACTAGAGATTTGATAAAGTAATACTGGGAATATAATTAGATAAAATTTAAACTACCCATATGTAGACGAATGTAGGTTTTGAGTTGGTATCTTTAATGGATAATTTGATAAAGATGAGGTTTAAGCATTATTAAACAGTCTACAAAGTCTGGGCAGTTGCCTCAGAAACTGATGGGAGTGTGTCCACTTTAGGGCAAGTTACCCTAAGGATGAAACTATAAAACGCTTATTGGATTTTCTCTGTCCGGGTACTATATTTGAAATAACTGCCCTTAAGGCCTGGGGGGGGTTGGGGGGGTTAGAGTGAACCAAGGTGGC
>NW_024061672.1:10000-102637 GCF_016432855.1 Salvelinus namaycush | reverse complement strand
AAGAGTGGTGAATTGACTATCAATGTTGACTTCAGTCTCAGTATTTAAGAGTGTGATGACGAGTCAATGTGACTTAACTTCAGTAGTTAGTGTGTGATGACTAGTCCAATGTTGGACCTCGTCAGTCCCCAGTAGTTAAGAGTGTGATGAAAACTAGTCAATGTTGACTTTACTTCAGTATTTAGAGTGTGATGACTAGTCAAATGTTTGACCTCAGTCTCATAGTTAGTGTGTGATTGACTAGTCAATGTTGACTTTAACTTCAGTAGTTAGAGTGTGATACTAGTCAATGTTGACTTACTCTCAGTGTTAGTGGTGTGATGTACTTAATGGACTTAACTGTGTAGTATAAAAAAGGTGGATCTGTCAGTACTTATTAGATTGTGAGCATGTTGATCAGTTCAGTGTTAGTGGTGATTACTAGTCAATGTTGACACTCAGTCTCAGTAGTTAGTGTGTGATTACTCGTCAATGTTGACTTTAACTTCAGTAGTTGAGTGTGATTACTAGTCAATGTGACTTTATAACTTCATTAGTATGTGTGATGACTAGTCAATGTTGACTTCAGTCTCAGTAGTTAGTGTGTGATTACTAGTCAATGTTGACTTTAACTTCAGTAGTAGTGTGTGGGAGACTAGACAATGTTGACTTTAACTTCAGTTGTTAGTGTGTGATGACTAGACAATGTTGACTTTACCATCTGCCAGGTTTCATTACCGTTACCATCTGCCAGGTTCCATAATCGTTACCATCTGCCAGGTTTCATAATCGTTACCATCTGCCAGGTTTCATAAACATTACCATCTGCCAGGTCCCATAAATGTTACCATCTGCCAGGTTTCATAAACGTTCCAATCTGCCAGGTTTCATAACCTTTACCATCTGCCAGGTCCTAATTATTGCCAGTCCCTAATGTACCATCTGCCATCCTAAACGTTACCATCTCCAGGTCTCATTAAATCTTTACCATCGCCAGGTCCATAACTCATCTGCGTAGTAATGTTACATCCATGTTCATAGGACCGTAGTATGTCTATCATGTCAGAGGGACAAGTATGTCTAGTCCAGTCAGAGGGGTATTCTATCTGTCAGATGACATTTCTAGTCATGACAGAGGGACATAGGGACAGTATGTCTAGTCATGTCAGAGGGACAGTATGTCTAGTCATGTCAGAGGGACAGTATGTCTAGTCATGACAGAGGGACAGTATGTCTAGTCATGACAGAGGGACAGTATGTCTAGTCATGACAGAGGGACAGTATGTCTAGTCATTACAGAGGGACAGTTATTTCTAGTCATGGACAGAGGACGAGGGCAGTTGCCAGGCAGACGTATAGTCTAGTCCATGACAGAGGGACATAGGTCTAGTTCATACCGAGAGGACAGTATGTCTAGTCATGACAGAGGGACAGTATGTCTAGTCATGACAGAGGGACAGTATGTCTAGTCATGACAGAGGGACAGTATGTCTAGTCATGACAGAGGGACAGTATGTCTAGTCATGTCAGAGGGACAGTATGTCTAGTCATGACAGAGGGACAGTATGTCTCATCATGACAGAGGACAGTATTCTATCATGACAGAGGGAACCGAATGTCAGTCATGACAGAGACAATGTCTACTGACGAGGGACAGTGTCTAGTCATATCAGAGGGACAGTATGTCTAGTCATGACAGAGGGACAGTATGTCTAGTCATGACAGAGGGACAGTATGTCTAGTCATATCAGAGGGACAGTATGTCTAGTCATGACAGAGGGACAGTATGTCTAGTCATGACAGAGGGACAGTATGTCTAGTCATATCAGAGGGACAGTATGTCTAGTCATGACAGAGGGACAGAAAGTCTGGTCATATTAGTTATGTAGTGTTGTAATGACAAGGAATCAGTTTGGTGTGAACCTGTGTTAACAGGAGGTACACTGTGCTGAACAGTGTAACAAACCACAGAGTGTAAGGAATCAGTTTGGTGTGAACCTGTGTTAACAGGAGGTGCACTGTGCGAACAGTGTAACAAACCACAGAGTGTAAGGAATCAGTTTGGTGTGAACCTGTGTTAACAGGAGGTGCACTGTGCTGAACAGTGTACAAAACCACAGAGTTAGGAAATCATTTGGTGTGAACCTGTTTACAGAGTGCACTGTGCTGACAGTGTACAAACCAAGAGTGTAAGGAATCAGTTTGGTGTGAACCTGTGTTAACAGGAGGTGCACTGTGCTGAACAGTGTAACAAACCACAGAGTGTAAGGAATCAGTTTGGTGTGAACCTGTGTTAACAGGAGGTGCACTGTGCTGAACAGTGTAACAAACCACAGAGTGTAAGGAATCAGTTTGGTGTGAACCTGTGTTAACAGGAGGTGCACTGTGCTGAACAGGGTGTTTTAGAAATTCCTTAACAAACCGTCTGTTGTGATCCTATAATTCCTATAAACAAGTAGTTTAGTTACATGTGAATATCAAAGGCGCGGTACGGTATCATTATACACTACCGGTCAAAAGTTTTAGAACACCTACTTATTCCAGGATTTTTCTTTATTTTTTACTAATTTCTACATTGTAGAATAATAGTGAAGACATCAAAACTATGAAATAACACATATGGAATCATGTAGTAACCAAAAAAATGTTAAACAAATTAAAATGTATTTCATATTTTAGATTCTTCAAAGTAGCCACCTTTAGCCTTGAGGACAGCTTTGCACACTCTTGGCATTAAACCTGTAAACCTTTTAAACCTGTAAACCTTTAAACCTGTAAACCTGTAAACTTTTTAAACCTGTAAACCTTTAAACCTGTAAACCTGTAAACCTTTAAACCTGTAAACCTGTAAACTTTTAAACCTGTAAACCTGTAAACTTTTTAAACCTGTAAACATGTCAATCTTAACTTTTTAAAGCTTACATTAACACATGTAAACTTTTAACCCATATTAAAACCTAAAGTAAACCATTTAAACCTTTTAACCATAACCTTATAAACCTTTTAATCCATATAACCTTATTAATTTGTAAACTTTAAACCTGTCACGCTTTAAAACCTTGAAGCAGTCAACTTTAAACCTTTTAAACCAGTAAACCTTTTAAATGTTGTAAAATGTTTAAACCTGTAAACCAGCCCAACTAGACCTGACTAGATCTCCATCTGACTAACTAGGGTCATTCATCATTTTAGTGATAGACTGTTACTGAGAAGTACACTACCCTCCCCTGGCCTGTACTATACTAACCTCCCTGGTCTTATTATACTCACCCTGTGACATACTACCTCCCCTGTCGTACTAACTAACCTCCCTTTCTACACTACCATGCTAACCTACCTCCCTGGCCTGTACTACTACTTAATCTTACCTCCCTGGGTCTGTACTACACTCAACCTCACCCTGGCCTGTACTAATACCGCTGGCTTAACAAACTACCCCCCTGGCCTGTACTACACTATTCATACACTACCCCTGGTCTGGTACTACACTAACCTCCCCTGGTCTGTACTACGCTAGAACCTCCCTGTACTACACTAACCTACCTGGCCTGTCTACACTAACCTCCCCTGGTCTGTACTACACTAACCTCCCCTGCCTGTCACACTAACCTCCCCTGGTCTGTTACTACCTAACCTTCCCCTGGTCTGTACTATACGAACCTCCCTCCCTGTACTACACTAACCTCCCCTGACTGACACACTACCTCCCCTGCGCTGTACTCACTAACCTCCCTGGCCTGTACTACACTACTCCCCCTGGTCTGTACTACACTACCTCCCTGTGTGTACTACCTACTACCCGGTCGTACACTACCCCCGGGTTGTACTACACTAACCTCCCCTGGTCTGTACTACACTAACCTCCCTGGTCTGACTACACTAACCTCCCCTGGTTACCTATCCCTGGTTGACTTACACTAACCTCCTTGGCCTGTACAATCACTAACATCGCCTGTACTACACTAACCTCCCTCCGCTCTGTACTACACTAACCTCCCCGTCCCCTGTACACACTAACCTCCCCTGGCCGTACTACCTATCCTCCCTGGTCCTGTCTACAACTTCCTCCCCTGGCCTGTAATACTACACTAACCTCCCCTCGCTGTACTACACTACCTCCCCTGGTCTGTACTACACTAACCTCCCCTGGTCTGTACTACACTAACCGTCCCTGGTCGTGTCACACTACCTCTCCCTGGCCTGTACTATACTAACCTCCCCTCCCTGTACACACTAACCTCCCTTGGCCTGTACTTACGCTAACCTCCCCTGGTCCTGTACTACACTACCTCCCTGGCCTGTACTACACTACCCCCGGACGCACTCCCCCTGGTCTGTACTACACTAACCTCCCCTGGTCTACTACTTCCTGCCTGTCACACTAAGTCACTACACACCTCCCCTGTTTACTACACTAACCTCCCCTTGACTGTACTACCTAACCTCCCCTGGCCTGTACTACACTACCTCCCCTGGCCTGTACTACACTAACCTCCCGCTGGCCGTACTACACGTAACCTCCCCTGGCCTTACTAACACTAACCTCCCCTGCTGTAACTACACTAACCTCCCCTCTACAATCGCCTGTACTACACTAACCTCCCCTGTCCACTACACTAACTCCCCTGGTCTGTACTACAACTACACTCACCTCTGGTCTGTACTACACTACGCTCCCCTGTACCTGACTACTAACCTCCCCTGGATCTGTACTACACTAACCCCCCTGGTTCTACACTAACCCTCCTCCTGGCCTGTACTACACTAACCTCCCTGGCTCTGTATAACCTAAGCTCCCCTGCTGTACGTACTACCCTGGCTGACACCTACTCCGTCGACTACACACTCCCCTGTACTACACTACACCTCCCCTGGCCTGTACTCTACACTAACCTCCCTGGCCTGTACTACACTAACCTCCCTGGCCTTACTACACTAACCTCCCCTGGCCTGTACTATACTACCCTCCCTGTACTCACTAACCTCCCCTGTACTACACTAACCTCCCCTGCCCTGGCTACTACCACTAAACCTCCCTGGTCTGTACTAAACTACTCCCGGCCTACTACACTCCCCCTGGCCTGTACTACACTAACCTCCCCTGTTACATACAGCTAACCTCCCTGCCTACTACACTTTTGGTTTTAATCTACTTTAGCCTGGTTATTTAACAACCTCCCTGGCCTGTACTAACTAACCTCCCTTGGCCTGTACTAACCTAACCTCCCCTGGTCTGACTACACTAACCTCCCTGTACTACACTAACCTCTCCCTGGCTGTATACACTAACCTCCCTGGCCTGTAACTAACACTAACCTCCCCTGTCCTGTATCTACACTAACCTCCCTGGTCTGTCTTACACTAACCTCCCTGGGCTTACTATACTAACCTCCCCTGGCCTGTACTACACACTAACCTCCCTCCCATTGTACTAACTAACTCCCCTGGCCTGTACTACACTAACCCCCCCCCTGTACTACCACTAACCTCCCTCCCCTGTACTACACTAACCTCGCCCTGTACTACACTAACCTCCTGGTCTGTACTACACTAACCTCCCCTGGTCCGGACTACACTAACCTCCCCTGGGTACATCCCACTAACCTCGTCTGTACTACACTACCTCCCTCTGTACTACACCACACTCCCTGGTCTGTACTACCTAACAACTCCCCTGGTCTGTTACTACACTTAACCTCCCCCTGGCCTGTACTACACTAACCTTCCCCTGGCCTGTACTTACACTAACCTCCCCTGGTCTGTACTACACTAACCTCCCCTGGCCTGTACTACGACTAACCCCCCTGTCTGTACTACACTATACCTCCCTGGACTACCTAACCCCCCTGGGCCTGTAGCTACACTAACCCCCTGTACTACACTAACCTCCCCGGTCTGTACTACACTAACCTCCCCTGGCCTGTAACTACACTACCTCCCCTGGTCCTGTACTACACTAACCCTCCCCTGGTCTGTACTACACAACCTCCCCTGTACTACACTATCTCCCCTGGTCGTGTACTACACTAACCTCCCCTGGTCTGTACACACTCAACCTCCCCCTGGCCTGTACTACACTAACTCCCCTGCCTGTACTACACAAACCTGCCCTGGTCTTACTACACTAACCTCCCCTGTACTACCCACACCTCCCTGGTCTGTACTACACTAACCTCCCCGTACTACACTAACCTCCCCCGGCCTGTACTACACTAACCTCCCCTGGTCTGTACTACAATAACCTCCCCTGGCGCTGTACTACACTAACCTTCCCTGGCCTGTTACTACACTAACCTACCCCTGTACTACACTAACCTCCCCTGGTCTGTACTACCTAACCTCCCCTGTACTACACTAACATCCCCTGGCCTGTACTACGCACCTCGCCCTGGCTGTACTACACTAACCTCCCCTGTACTACACTAACCTCCCCCGGCTGTACTACACAACCTCCCCTGGTCCTGTCTACACTACCCCTACACTAACCTCCCCTGGCTTTACTACACTAACCTCCCGTGATACGACTACCTCTAACACAACTCCCCTCCCCTGTACTAACACTAGACCTCCCCTGGCCTGTACTACACTACCCCCCTCCCCTGTACTACACTAACCTCCCCTCCCCTGTACTACATAACCCTCCCCTCCCCTGTACTACACTACCTCCCTGGTCTGTACTACACTACCTCCCTGTCTGTATACTACACTAACCTCCGCCTCCCCTGTACGACTCTAACCTCCCCTGTCCTGTATACACTACCTCCCCTGGTCTATACTACACTAACCTCCCTGGTCTGTACTACACTAAACCTCCCCTGTATACACTACCTCCGCCTGGCCTGTACTACCTAACCTCCCTGCCTGTACTACCCTAACCTCCCTGGTCCTGTAACTACACTAACCTCTCCCTGGCCTGTACTACACTAACCTCCCCTGGTCTCTGTACTACACTAACCTCCGCTGGTCTTGTACTAAACACTAACCCCCTGGCCTGTACTACACTAACCTACCCTGTTCTGTACTACCCTAACCTCCCCTGTCTGACTTATTATTCTAACTAACCTCCCCTGGCCTGTAACTACACTAACCTCCCCTGTACTACACTAACCTTCCCCTGGTCTGTACTATCACAACCTCCCCTGTACTACACTAACCTCCCCTGGCCTATACTAACACTAACCTCCCCTGTTCTACACAACCTCCCCTGGTCTGTTACTACACTAACCTCCCACTGGCCTTATACACTAACCTCCCCTGTACTACACTAACCCCCCTGGTCTGTAACTACACTAACCTCCCCTGTACTACACTAACCTCCCCTGGCCTGTACTATCGCAACCTCCCCGGCTTCTGTACTACACTACTCCCCTGGCCCTGTACTACACCTAACCTCCCCCTGGCCTTACTACCTAACCTCCCCTGGCCTGTACTACACCTCACCCTGCCTGTACCTAACCTCCTCCTACTGACTACCTCGCCCTGTACTACCTACCTCCCCTGCCTGGTACTAAACTAACCTCCCCTGGTCTGTACTACACCTGACCTCCCCTGGCCTGTACTACACTAACCTCACCTGTACTAACACTAACCTCCCCTCCCCTGTACTACCTAACCTCCCCTGGTCTGTACTACACTAACCTCCCCTGGTCTGTACTACACTAACCTCCCCTGGGGGGGCCTGTACTAACACTACCTCCCCTGCCTGTACTACACTAACTCCCTGTACACTAACCTCCCGTACTACACTAACCCTCCCTCCCCTGTACTAACTACCTTCCCCTGCCTGTACTACACTCCCCTCCCCTCCCCTGTCTACACTAACCTCCCCCGTCCTGTAACTACACACATACCTCCCCTACTGACACCTCGTCCCTACTACACTACCTCCCCTGGCCTATACTATCACTAACCTCCCTGGCCTGTACTACACTACCTCCCCTGGTCGGTACTACACTACCCTCCCCTGGTCTGTACGTACACTAACCTCCCCCCCTGTAACTACACTAACCCTCCCCTGATCTTACGTATACTAACCCCTCCCCTGGCCTGTACTACACTAACCTCCCCGCCTCCGGCCTGAACTACACTAACCTCCGCCTGGGCCTGTACTACACTAAACTCCCCTGCCTTGTACTAACACTATCTCCCTGGCCTGTACTACACTCAACCTCCCCTGGTCTGTAACTACACTAACCTCCCCTGGCCTGTACTAACACTAACCTCCCCTGGTCTTTACTACACTAACCGCCCCTGGTCTGTACTACACTCACTCCTGACTACACTCCCCCTGTACTCAACTAACCTCCACTAGCTCACAGACTCCCTGGTCTGTACTACACTAACCTCCCCTGTACTACACTACCTCCCCTGGCCTTTACTACACTAACCCTCGACCCTGTTACTACACTAACCTCCCCCTGTACTACACTACCCCCTGTACTACCTACCTCCCTGGTCTGTACTACCCTAACCTCCCCTGGCCTGTACTACACACTAACCTCCCTGGTCTGTACTACACTAACCTCCCCTGGTCTGTACTACACTAACCTCCCCTGTACTATACTAACCGCCCCTTACTACACTAACCTCTCCTGGCCTTACTACACTAACCTCCCCTGTACTACATCTAACCTCCCCTGGTCCTGTACTACACTAACCTCCCCTGGTCTGTACTACACTAACCTCCCCTGTACTACACAACCTCCCCCGGCCTTTACTACACTAACGCTCCCCTGGCTGTTACTACACTAACCTCCCCTCCCCTGTCCTACACGTATCCTCCCCTGGCCCTGTACTACACTAACCTCCCTGTGCCTGTACTTTAAAAAAACATAACCTCCCCTGGCCTGTACTATCATCTAACCCTCCCCTGGCCTTACTACACTAAACCTCCCTGGCTGTACTAACACTACCTCCCCTGGTCCTGTACTACCCTATTCCTCCCCTGGACCTGACTACACTAACCCTGCCTGTCAACCTACTCCCCGGCCTGTACTACACTAACCTCCCCTGGCCTGTCTACACTAACATCCCCTGGCCTGTACTACACTAACCTCCCTGGCCTGTACTACACTACCTCCCCTTGGCCTTGTACTACACTACCTCCTGCCTACCACTCCCGGGCCTGTATACACTATCCCTCCCTGGCCTGTACTACACTAACCTACCCCTGGTATTTACTACACTAACCTCCCCTGGCCTGTACTACCTAACCTCCCCTGGCCTGTACTACACTAACCTCCCCTGGTCTGTACTAACTACACTACCTCCCCTGTACTACATCTAACCTCCCCTGGTCTACTACATAATCCTCCACCTGTACTACACTACCCTCCCCTGCCTTGTCATACACTAACCTCCCCTGGCCTTACTACACTAACCTCCCTGGCCTGTATACACTATCCTCCCCTGGTCTGGTACTACCTAACCTCCTCCTGTACTACCTAACCTCCCCCGGCCTGTACTACATCTAACCTCCCCTGGTCCGTACTACCTAACCTCCCCTGCCTGTACTAAACTACTCCCTGGCCTGTACTCAACTACCTCCCTGGTCTGTACTACACTACCTCCCCTGGTCCTGTACTACACTGAACCCTCCCTGGCCTGTTACTACACTAACCTCCGCCTGGTGCTGTACTAACTAACCTCCCTGGCTGTACTACACTAACCTCCCCTGGTGCTTGTACTACACTAACCTCGCCCTGGCCTGTACTCACTACCTCCCCTGGTCTGTACTACGCTAACCTCCCCTGGTCTGTAGCTACACTAACCTTCCCTGGACCTGTACACTACCACTGGCTGACTACACTACCTCCCCTGCGTACTACACTACCCCCCTGTCTCACTACCTCTGTCTGTACACTACCTCCCCGGCCTGTACTACACTAACCTCCCCTGGCCTGTACTACCACTAACCTCCCGCTGGCCGTGTACTACACTAACCTCCCGTCTGTACTACACTAACCTCCCCTGCCCTGTACTAACAATAACCTCCCCTGTACTACACTAACCTCCCCTGGCCTTACTACACTAACCATCCCCTGGTCTGTACTACACTAACCTCCCCCTGGTCTGTACTACACTAACCCCCCATGGCTGCTACACTAACCTCCCCTGTACTACACTAACCTCCCCTGGCCTGTACTACACTAACCTCCCCTGTACTACACTAACCGCGCCCTCCCTGTACTACACTAACCTCCCCTGGCCTGTACTACCACTACCCTCCCTCTCCCCTGTCTACACTAACCTCCCCTCCCCTGTACTACACTAACCTCCCCTCCCCTGTACTACCCTAAGCCTCCCCTGTCTGTACTACACTAACCTCCCCTGGTTCTGTAAATACACTAAACCTCCTCTCCCTTCCCTTGACTACCTACCTCCCCTGGTCTGTACTACACTAACCTCCCCTGGTCTATACTAACACTAACTCTCCCCTGGTCTGTACTCATTTCTAACCTCCCCTGTCTACACTAACCCTCCCCTTGGCCTGTACTAACACTACCTCCCCTGGCCTGTACTACACTAACCTCCCCTGGTCTTTACTACACTAACCTCCCCTGGTCTGTACTACACTAACCTCCCCTCCCCTGTACTCCTACCCCTCCTGTACTACACCCTCTACACCTACCTCCCTGGCCTGTACGACTACTAACCTCCCCTGTCTGCTCCTTAACTCGCGGTTACTACACCTCTCCCTGGCCTGTACTCACACTAACTCTACCTCCCTGGTCGTACTACACTAACCTCCCCTGGCTTGTACTCCACTACTTGGCCGTACACACGTCCCCCCTGTCTTGACTACACTACCTCCCCTGGCCTGTACTACACACCCGTTGAAATTTGGGGTTTTTTTGGTTTTGGTGTTTTTTTTGGGGGGTGTTTTTTTTTTTTTGGTGTGTAGGGGCTACACACTACCCCCCTGTGACTCATACCCTCCCGTATCTACGCTAACCTCCCCTGTCTTACGACCCTAACCTCCCCTGGCCTGTACTACAGTAACCTCCCTGGCCTGTACTACACTACCTCCCCTGTACTACACTAACCTACCCTGGCCTGTACTACACCTCCTCCCTGGTCTGTAACTACACGTAACCTCCCCTGGCTGTACTACACTATCCTCCCCTGTACTACCCTACCTTTTTTCCCTCCCCTGTACTACCCTACCTCCCCTGGTCTGTACTACCTACCGCCCCTGGTACCTGTACTACACTAACCTCCCCTGGCATGTACTACACTAACCTCCTGGCCTGTATTACACATAACCTCCCCTGTACACACTAACCTCCCCTGTAACTACCTAACCTCCCTGGCCTGTAACTATACTACCTCCCCTGTACTACACTAACCTCCCCTCCCCTAGTACTAACACCTAACCTCCCCTCCCCTGTACTACACTAACCTTCCCCTGCCTGTACTACACTAAACCTCCCCTGGCCTGTACACACTAACCTCCCCTGGCTGTACTACACTAACTCCCTGGCCTGTACTACACTAACCTCCCCTGGCCTTACTACACTAACCTCCCCTGGTCTGTACTACACTAACCCTCCCCTGTACTAAAACACTAACCTCCCTTGGCCTGTACTACACTAACCTCCCCTGTACTACACTAACTCCCCTGGCCTGTACTACACTACCTTCCCTTGCCTGTAACTACATAACTCCCCTGGCCCTGTACTACCTACCCTCCCCTCCCCTGTCTACACTATCCTCCCCTGGCCTGTACTACAACTAAACCCCCTCCTCCTACTGGCATGTCTACACTAACCTCCCCTGGCCTTGTACTACACTAACCTCCCTGGCCTGTCGGTAACTCTGCGACCCTCCCCACTGGTCTGTACTACAACTATCCTCCCCTGGCCTTATACAAATAACCTCCCCTGGCCCCTTACTACACTAACCTCCCCTGCTTACTACAACTAACCTCACCCTGGCCTGTACTACACTACTCCCTGGCCTGATCTACACTAACCTCTCCCCTGGCCTTACTACACTACCCTCCCTGGCCTGTACTACAACTTATCCTCCCCTGGCCTGTACTACACTAACCTCCCCTGGTCTGTACTACACTACCTCCCCTGGCCCTGTATTACACTAACCTCCCCTGGCCTGTAACTTACACTAACCTCCCCTGTCTGTACTACACTAACCTCCCCTGTACTGTACACACCTCCCCTGGTCTGTACTACACTAACCTCCCCTACTACACTAACCTCCCTGCCTGTACTACCTAACCTCCCCTGTCTACACTACCCTCCCCTGGTCTGTACATACACTAACCTCCCCTGGCCTATACTACCGCTAACCTCCCCTGTCTGTACTACAACTAAACCTCCACCGGCCTGTACTACAGTACCCTCCCCTGGCCTGTACTACACTACCACTCCCCTGTACTACACTAACTCTACCCTTGCCTGTACTACGACTAACCTCCCCTGGTCTGTACTACACTAACCTCTTCCTGGCCTGTACTACTACTAACCTCCCCTGTACTACACTACCTCCCCTCCCCTGTACTACACTAACCTACCTCCCTGGTCTGTACTACACTAACCTCACCCTGGTCTGTACTACACTAACCTCCCCTGGCCTGGTACTACACTAGCCTCCCCTGGCCTGTAATTACACTAACCTCCCCTGTACTACACTCTCCTACACCTCCTCCCTGGCTACTATACTTACCTCCCCTGGCTGGTTAACTATACGTAACCTCCCCTCCGTACTACACTAACCTCCCTCCCCTGTACTAACACTAACCTCCCCTCCTGTACTACACTAACCTCCCTTTACTACATGCTGCCCTGGCTTACTACACTTAACCTCTCCTGGTCTGTACTAGTCACTAACGCCCCCTTGGCCGTATACACTAACCTCCCTGGCCTGTACTACACTAACCGTCCCCTGGTCTGTACTACACTAACCTCCCCTGTACTACACTACCTCCCCTGCCTGTACTACACTAACCTCCCCTGTACTACACTAAGCTCTCCCCTGGCCCTGTACTACACTAACCTCCCCTTGCCCTGTACTACCTAACCTACCGCTGCCTTAACTACACTTACTCCCCTCCCCTGTACTACACTATCCTCCCCTGGCCTGCGTACACATAACCTCCCCTGGCCTGTCATCACTAACTCTCCCTGGCCTGTACTACACTAACCTCTCCCGGCCCTGTACTACACTAACCTCCCCTGTGCCTGTACTACACTAACGCTCCACCTGTCTGGTACTACACTATCCTCCGCTGGCTTCTACATAACTGTCACTACACTAACCTTCCCCTGGCCTGTACTACCTAAACCTCCCCTGGCCTGTACTACACCTAACCCCCTGGCCTCATCTCCCCTGGCTTAGCACATCTCCTGTAACCCTCCCCTGGGTCTGTACTCACTAACCCCTGCCTGCTACACTACGCGCCTGTACTACACTCATCCCGTCTGCACCTAATTCTGTACTCATACCCGGTGACTACACTAACCTCCCCTGCTACCCGCTGTACTGTACCCCTCTGACTACATATCCCTGCCGATCCTTCCTCCCCTGCCTGTACTACACTACCCTCCCCTGTACTACACTAACCTCCCCTGGTCTGTACTACACTAACCTCAACTACTGAAGTTAAAGTCAACATTGACTAGTCATCCACACTCTAACTACTGAAGCTAAAGTCAACATTGACTAGTCATCACACTCTAACTACTGAGACTAAAGGCAACATGACTATCACACTCTTAACTACTGAAGTTAAAGTCAACATTGACTAGTCATCACACTCTAACTACTGAAGTTAAAGTCAACATTGACTAGTCATCACACTCTTAACTACTGAAGTTAAAGTCAACATTGACTAGTCATCACACACTAACTACTGAAGTTAAAGTCAACATTGACTAGTCATCACACTCTTAACTACTGAAGCTAAAGTCAACATTGACTAGTCATCACACTCTTAACTACTGAAGTTAAAGTCAACATTGACTAGTCATCACACACTAACTACTGAAGTTAAAGTCAACATTGACTAGTCATCACACTCTTAACTACTGAAGTTACAGTCAACATTGACTAGTCATCACACACTAACTACTGAGACTGAAGTCAACATTGACTAGTCATCACACTCTTAACTACTGAGACTGAAGTCAACATTGACTAGTCATCACACTCTTAACTACTGAGACTGAAGTCAACATTGACTAGTCATCACACTCTTAACTACTGAAGTTACAGTCAACATTGACTAGTCATCACACACTAACTACTGAGACTGAGGTCAACATTGACTAGTCATCACACTCTTAACTACTGAGACTGAAGTCAACATTGACTAGTCATCACACTCTTAACTACTGAAGTTAAAGTCAACATTGACTAGTCATCACACTCTTAACTACTGAGACTAAAGTCAACATTGACTAGTCATCACACACTAACTACTGAAGTTAAAGTCAACATTGACTAGTCATCACACACTAACTACTGAAGTTAAAGTCAACATTGACTAGTCATCACACACTAACTACTGAGACTGAAGTCAACATTGACTAGTCATCACACACTAACTACTGAGACTAAAGTCAACATTGACTAGTCATCACACACTAACTACTGAAGTTAAAGTCAACATTGACTAGTCATCACACACTAACTACTGAGACTAAAGTCAACATTGACTAGTCATCACACTCTAACTACTGAGACTGAAGTCAACATTGTCTAGTCATCACACACTAACTACTGAGACTAAAGTCAACATTGACTAGTCATCACACACTAACTACTGAAGTTAAAGTCAACATTGACTAGTCATCACACTCTAAACTACTGAGACTGAAGTCAACATTGACTAGTCATCACACACTAACTACTGAAGTTAAAGTCAACATTGACTAGTCATCACACACTAACTACTGAGACTAAAGTCAACATTGACTAGTCATCACACTCTTAACTACTGAAGTTAAAGTCAACATTGACTAGTCATCACACACTAACTACTGAGACTAAAGTCAACATTGACTAGTCATCACACACTAACTACTGAAGTTACAGTCAACATTGACTAGTCATCACACACTAACTACTGAGACTGAGGTCAACATTGACTAGTCATCACACACTAACTACTGAGACTGAAGTCAACATTGACTAGTCATCACACTCTTAACTACTGAAGTTAAAGTCAACATTGACTAGTCATCACACTCTTAACTACTGAGACTGAAGTCAACATTGACTAGTCATCACACTCTAACTACTGAAGTTAAAGTCAACATTGACTAGTCATCACACACTAACTACTGAGACTAAAGTCAACATTGACTAGTCATCACACACTAACTACTGAAGTTACAGTCAACATTGACTAGTCATCACACACTAACTACTGAGACTAAAGTCAACATTGACTAGTCATCACACACTAACTACTGAAGTTACAGTCAACATTGACTAGTCATCACACTCTTAACTACTGAGACTGAAGTCAACATTGACTAGTCATCACACTCTTAACTACTGAGACTGAAGTCAACATTGACTAGTCATCACACTCTTAACTACTGAAGTTAAAGTCAACATTGACTAGTCATCACACTCTAACTACTGAAGTTACAGTCAACATTGACTAGTCATCACACTCTTAACTACTGAGACTGAAGTCAACATTGACTAGTCATCACACACTAACTACTGAAGTTAAAGTCAACATTGACTAGTCATCACACACTAACTACTGAGACTGAAGTCAACATTGACTAGTCATCACACTCTTAACTACTGAAGTTAAAGTCAACATTGACTAGTCATCACACTCTTAACTACTGAGACTGAAGTCAACATTGACTAGTCATCACACTCTAACTACTGAAGTTAAAGTCAACATTGACTAGTCATCACACACTAACTACTGAAGTTAAAGTCAACATTGACTAGTCATCACACACTAACTACTGAGACTGAAGTCAACATTGACTAGTCATCACACACTAACTACTGAGACTGAAGTCAACATTGACTAGTCATCACACTCTAACTACTGAAGTTAAAGTCAACATTGACTAGTCATCACACTCTTAACTACTGAGACTGAAGTCAACATTGACTAGTCATCACACTCTAACTACTGAAGTTAAAGTCAACATTGACTAGTCATCACACTCTTAACTACTGAGACTGAAGTCAACATTGACTAGTCATCACACTCTAACTACTGAAGTTAAAGTCAACATTGACTAGTCATCACACTCTTAACTACTGAGACTGAAGTCAACATTGACTAGTCATCACACTCTAACTACTGAGACTGAGGTCAACATTGACTAGTCATCACACTCTAACTACTGAAGTTACAGTCAACATTGACTAGTCATCACACTCTTAACTACTGAGACTGAAGTCAACATTGACTAGTCATCACACACTAACTACTGAAGTTAAAGTCAACATTGACTAGTCATCACACACTAACTACTGAGACTGAAGTCAACATTGACTAGTCATCACACTCTTAACTACTGAAGTTAAAGTCAACATTGACTAGTCATCACACACTAACTACTGAGACTAAAGTCAACATTGACTAGTCATCACACTCTTAACTACTGAGACTGAAGTCAACATTGACTAGTCATCACACACTAACTACTGAAGTTAAAGTCAACATTGACTAGTCATCACACTCTTAACTACTGAAGTTAAAGTCAACATTGACTAGTCATCACACACTAACTACTGAGACTAAAGTCAACATTGACTAGTCATCACACACTAACTACTGAGACTAAAGTCAACATTGACTAGTCATCACACTCTTAACTACTGAGACTGAAGTCAACATTGACTAGTCATCACACTCTTAACTACTGAGACTGAAGTCAACATTGACTAGTCATCACACTCTTAACTACTGAAGTTAAAGTCAACATTGACTAGTCATCACACACTAACTACTGAGACTAAAGTCAACATTGACTAGTCATCACACACTAACTACTGAGACTAAAGTCAACATTGACTAGTCATCACACTCTTAACTACTGAGACTGAAGTCAACATTGACTAGTCATCACACTCTTAACTACTGAGACTAAAGTCAACATTGACTAGTCATCACACTCTAACTACTGAGACTGAAGTCAACATTGACTAGTCATCACACTCTAACTACTGAAGTTAAAGTCAACATTGACTAGTCATCACACTCTTAACTACTGAAGTTAAAGTCAACATTGACTAGTCATCACACTCTTAACTACTGAAGTTAAAGTCAACATTGACTAGTCATCACACTCTTAACTACTGAAGCTAAAGTCAACATTGACTAGTCATCACACTCTTAACTACTGAAGCTAAAGTCAACATTGACTAGTCATCACACACTTAACTACTGAAGTTAAAGTCAACATTGACTAGTCATCACACTCTTAACTACTGAAGCTAAAGTCAACATTGACTAGTCATCACACTCTTAACTACTGAAGCTAAAGTCAACATTGACTAGTCATCACACTCTTAACTACTGAAGTTAAAGTCAACATTGACTAGTCATCACACACTAACTACTGAGACTGAAGTCAACATTGACTAGTCATCACACACTAACTACTGAAGTTAAAGTCAACATTGACTAGTCATCACACACTAACTACTGAGACTAAAGTCAACATTGACTAGTCATCACACACTAACTACTGAAGTTAAAGTCAACATTGACTAGTCATCACACTCTAACTACTGAGACTAAAGTCAACATTGACTAGTCATCACACTCTTAACTACTGAAGCTAAAGTCAACATTGACTAGTCATCACACACTTAACTACTGAAGTTAAAGTCAACATTGACTAGTCATCACACTCTTAACTACTGAAGTTAAAGTCAACATTGACTAGTCATCACACACTAACTACTGAGACTAAAGTCAACATTGACTAGTCATCACACACTAACTACTGAGACTAAAGTCAACATTGACTAGTCATCACACTCTTAACTACTGAAGTTAAAGTCAACATTGACTAGTCATCACACACTAACTACTGAGACTAAAGTCAACATTGACTAGTCATCACACTCTTAACTACTGAAGTTAAAGTCAACATTGACTAGTCATCACACACTAACTACTGAGACTAAAGTCAACATTGACTAGTCATCACACTCTTAACTACTGAAGTTAAAGTCAACATTGACTAGTCATCACACACTAACTACTGAGACTAAAGTCAACATTGACTAGTCATCACACACTAACTACTGAGACTAAAGTCAACATTGACTAGTCATCACACACTAACTACTGAAGTTAAAGTCAACATTGACTAGTCATCACACACTAACTACTGAGACTGAAGTCAACATTGACTAGTCATCACACTCTTAACTACTGAAGTTAAAGTCAACATTGACTAGTCATCACACTCTTAACTACTGAGACTGAAGTCAACATTGACTAGTCATCACACTCTTAACTACTGAAGTTACAGTCAACATTGACTAGTCATCACACTCTTAACTACTGAGACTGAAGTCAACATTGACTAGTCATCACACACTAACTACTGAAGTTAAAGTCAACATTGACTAGTCATCACACACTAACTACTGAAGTTAAAGTCAACATTGACTAGTCATCACACTCTTAACTACTGAGACTGAAGTCAACATTGACTAGTCATCACACTCTTAACTACTGAAGTTAAAGTCAACATTGACTAGTCATCACACACTAACTACTGAAGTTAAAGTCAACATTGACTAGTCATCACACACTAACTACTGAAGTTAAAGTCAACATTGACTAGTCATCACACTCTAACTACTGAAGTTACAGTCAACATTGACTAGTCATCACACTCTAACTACTGAAGTTACAGTCAACATTGTCTAGTCATCACACACTAACTACTGAGACTAAAGTCAACATTGACTAGTCATCACACTCTTAACTACTGAGACTGAAGTCAACATTGACTAGTCATCACACTCTAACTACTGAAGTTAAAGTCAACATTGACTAGTAATCACACACTAACTACTGAGACTAAAGTCAACATTGACTAGTCATCACACTCTTAACTACTGAGACTGAAGTCAACATTGACTAGTCATCACACTCTTAACTACTGAAGTCAACATAAGGTGTTTTAAACGTAGTGATCCAAGGCCTCTGTGTTCCATGTTGTCACGGGGATCAGCATGGAACACTGAATACTTCCCAAATAGCACCCTATTCCCTATATAGTGGGTACGACACGTGAACGAGTCCCCTAGGGAACAGGGAGCCCTTTGGGACAGCACTGTCTCTGTTCAGCCCAGAGTGGAGTCTGACACCAGAGGGCAAGCTAGGATCCTATTTAACATCCTGTGGTTCTAACCAGAACAGGCATCTCTTTTATTTATATCCAACTAATTGAAATGATGAAATGTAAAGCAATAGACGTCTGTAAGCTCTTCCATGTTTCCCCGGTTTTCAGAAGAGGAATGAGACACACAGAGTCTGTAAGCTCTTCCATGTTTCCCCGGTTTTCAGAAGAGGAATGAGACACACAGAGTCTGTAAGCTCTTCCATGTTTCCCCGGTTTTCAGAAGAGGAATGAGACATACAGAGTCTGTAAACTCTTCCATGTTTCCCCGGTTTTCAGAAGAGGAATGAGACACGCAGAGTCTGTAAACTCGTCCATGTTTCCCGGTTTTCAGAAGAGGAACGAGACACGCAGCGGACGATGAAAAAGGAGACAGGAATAAGGCCGTTCTGTATTAGTTGCCTGGTGTTCTTATCGGCATATTGGACTTCTGTTATACAGAATCAGAGTTCAGAAGACTGTCACCCTGGAAACAAAGCCCTTTCCCTGATCTGAACTCTGATACTGGGGAGTATGAGGAAAGATATATATATATATAATATAATATATAAGATAATATATAAGATAATATACAAGATAATATATAATATATAAGATAATATATAAGATCATATATAATATAATATACAAGATAATATATAATATATAATATAATATATAAGATAATATATAAGATAATATATAAGATAATATATAATATATAAGATAATATATAAGATAATATATAATATATAAGATAATATAATATATAAGATAATATAATATATAAGATAATATATAATATAATATATAATATACTATATAATATATAAGATAATATATAAAATAATATATAATATAATATATACTATAATATATAATATACTATATAAGATAATATATACTATAATATATAAGATAATATACAAGATAATATATAATATAATATACAAGATAATATATAATATAAAATAATATATAATATAATATATAAAATAATATATAATATAATATATAATATACTATATAAGATAATATATACTATAATATACAAGATAATATACAAGATAATATATAATATAACATATAAAATAATATATACTATAATATAATATATAATATAATATATAAGATAATATATAAGATACTATATAATATAATATATAAGATAATATATAAGATATTATATAATATAATATAAGATAATATATAAGATAATATATACTATAATATATATATTGAGTTTCTGAATCTGTGACTTGATAAATAAAAACAACTATATGGCTATTCGTAATAATGGTAGTCTAATAATACTTATATTTCATAATAATAATAATTAATAATAGGCTAATCACTATGTAAATAGTTTATATTAGTCAGTAGTCCTTGTTATAATGTTATGGTTTGGTCTAGATCCACGTGGGCCGGCTGAGGGGCGTGGTTTAGAGTCGGTAGAGGAAGGCCGAGCCCATCACATCACATGGTGTTGACAATCACAGTGGTGATGGGCTGTACGGGAGGCAGGGGAATTATTCTTCAATAGGTTACTGGACTATATTTATTATAGTCCATTGGTATCCCACTACCATATTTAGGCGAGTGCCCCAAAAGCGTCTTTATCATATTTTAACCTAAACAAAATCAACCTAACAATTCAATACCGTTTTCACTTAAATCTTAGAATTAATAATTCATTATTGCCATTCACACGCTACAATTATTTTTCCACCAAAAAAACATAGGTCATTATCTTTGCTGTCCATCACAGTCCGTCAGTCTGTACTGTATGTCTATAAAGTATAGAATAGTATCTTTATTATAAACATTATGCATCGTCAGTCTGTACTGTATGTCTATAGGGTATAGAATAGTATCTTTATTATACACATTATACATCGTCAGTCGTCATCACTAGGCATCACTTTTTCTGTATGGCAGGCTGACTGGGACTGTTTTCTACAGGGTGACTGTTCTCTACAGGGTGACTGGGACTGTTCTCTACAGGGTGACTGGGACCGTTCTCTACAGGGTGACTGGGACTGTTCTCTACAGGCTGACTGTTCTCTACAGGGTGACTGGGACCGTTCTCTACAGGGTGACTGGGACCGTTCTCTACAGGGTGACTGGGACTGTTCTCTACAGGCTGACTGTTCTCTACAGGGTGACTGGGACCGTTCTCTACAGGGTGACTGGGACCGTTCTCTACAGGGTGACTGGGACTGTTCTCTACAGGCTGACTGTTCTCTACAGGGTGACTGGGACCGTTCTCTACAGGGTGACTGGGACCGTTCTCTACAGGGTGACTGGGACCGTTCTCTACAGGGTGACTGGGACCGTTCTCTACAGGCTGACTGGGACCGCTCTCTACAGGCTGACTGGGACCGCTCTCTACAGGCTGACTGGGACTGTTCTCTACAGGCTGACTGGGACTGCTCTCTACAGGGTGACTGGGACTGTTCTCTACAGGGTGACTGGGACTGTTCTCTACAGGCTGACTGGGACTGTTCTCTACAGGCTGACTGGGACTGTTCTCTACAGGGTAACTGGGACTGTTCTCTACATGGTGACTGGGACTGCTCTCTACAGGCTGACTGGGACTGTTCTCTACAGGGTGACTGGGACTGTTCTCTACAGGGTGACTGGGACTGTTCTCTACAGGCTGACTGGGACTGCTCTCTACAGGGTGACTGGGACTGCTCTCTACAGGCTGACTGTTCTCTACAGGCTGACTGTTCTCTACAGGCTGACTGGGACTGTTCTCTACAGGCTGACTGGGACTGTTCTCTACAGGCTGACTGGGACTGTTCTCTACAGGGTGACTGGGACTGTTCTCTACAGGGTGACTGGGACTGTTCTCTACAGGGTGACTGGGACTGTTCTCTACAGGCTGACTGTTCTCTACAGGCTGACTGTTCTCTACAGGCTGACTGGGACTGTTCTCTACAGGCTGACTGGGACTGTTCTCTACAGGCTGACTGGGACTGTTCTCTACAGGGTGACTGGGACTGTTCTCTACAGGCTGACTGTTCTCTACAGGCTGACTGGGACTGTTCTCTACATGGTGACTGGGACTGCTCTCTACAGGCTGACTGGGACTGTTCTCTACAGGGTGACTGGGACTGTTCTCTACAGGGTGACTGGGACTGTTCTCTACAGGCTGACTGGGACTGCTCTCTACAGGGTGACTGGGACTGCTCTCTACAGGCTGACTGTTCTCTACAGGCTGACTGTTCTCTACAGGCTGACTGTTCTCTACAGGCTGACTGGGACTGTTCTCTACAGGCTGACTGGGACTGTTCTCTACAGGCTGACTGGGACTGTTCTCTACAGGGTAACTGGGACTGTTCTCTACAGGCTGACTGTTCTCTACAGGCTGACTGGGACTGTTCTCTACAGGGTGACTGGGACTGTTCTCTACAGGGTGACTGGGACTGTTCTCTACAGGGTGACTGGGACTGTTCTCTACAGGCTGACTGTTCTCTACAGGCTGACTGTTCTCTACAGGCTGACTGGGACTGTTCTCTACAGGCTGACTGGGACTGTTCTCTACAGGCTGACTGGGACTGTTCTCTACAGGGTGACTGGGACTGTTCTCTACAGGGTGACTGGGACTGTTCTCTACAGGCTGACTGTTCTCTACAGGCTGACTGGGACTGTTCTCTACAGGGTGACTGGGACTGTTCTCTACAGGGTGACTGGGACTGTTCTCTACAGGCTGACTGGGACTGTTCTCTACAGGCTGACTGGGACTGTTCTCTACAGGCTGACTGGGACTGTTCTCTACATGCTGACTGTTCTCTACAGGCTGACTGGGACTGTTCTCTACAGGGTGACTGTTCTCTACAGGCTGACTGGGACTGCTCTCTACAGGCTGACTGGGACTGTTCTCTACAGGGTGACTGGGACTGTTCTCTACAGGCTGACTGTTCTCTACAGGGTGACTGGAACTGCTCTCTACAGGGTGACTGTGACTGCTCTCTACAGGGTGACTGGGACTGTTCTCTACAGGCTGACTGGGACTGTTCTCTACAGGCTGACTGGGACTGTTCTCCACAGGCTGACTGGGACTGTTCTCTACAGGGTGACTGGGACTGTTCTCTACAGGCTGACTGGGACTGTTCTCTACAGGGTAACTGGGACTGTTCTCTACAGGGTGACTGGGACTTTTCTCTACAGGGTGACTGGGACTGTTCTCTACAGGGTGACTGGGACTGTTCTCTACAGGCTGACTGTTCTCTACAGGGTGACTGGGACTGTTCTCTACAGGCTGACTGGGACCGTTCTCTACAAGGTGAGTGGGACCGTTCTCTACAGGCTGACTGGGACTGCTCTCTACAGGGTGACTGGGACTGTTCTCTACAGGCTGACTGGGACTGTTCTCTACAGGCTGACTGGGACTGCTCTCTACAGGGTGACTGGGACTGTTCTCTACAGGCTGACTGGGACTGTTCTCTACAGAGTGACTGGGACTGTTCTCTACAGGGTGACTGTTCTCTACAGGGTGACTGGGACTGTTCTCTACAGGCTGACTGGGACTGTTCTCTACAGGCTGACTGGGACTGTTCTCTACAGGGTGACTGTTCTCTACAGGCTGACTGGGACTGCTCTCTACAGGGTGACTGGGACTGTTCTCTACAGGCTGACTGGGACTGTTCTCTACAGAGTGACTGGGACTGTTCTCTACAGGGTGACTGTTCTCTACAGGGTGACTGGGACCGTTCTCTACAGGGTGACTGGGACTGTTCTCTACAGGGTGACTGGGACCGTTCTCTACAGGGTGACTGGGACTGTTCTCTACAGGCTGACTGGGACTGCTCTCTACAGGCTGACTGGGACTGCTCTCTACAGGGTGACTGGGACTGTTCTCTACAGGGTGACTGGGACTGTTCTCTACAGGGTGACTGGGACTGTTCTCTACAGGGTGACTGGGACTGTTCTCTACAGGCTGACTGGGACTGTTCTCTACAGGGTAACTGGGACTGTTCTCTACAGGGTGACTGGGACTGTTCTCCACAGGGTGACTGGGACTGTTCTCTACAGGGTGACTGGGACTGTTCTCTACAGGGTGACTGGGACTGTTCTCTACATGGTGACTGGGACTGCTCTCTACAGGCTGACTGGGACTGTTCTCTACAGGGTGACTGGGACTGTTCTCTACAGGGTGACTGGGACTGTTCTCTACAGGCTGACTGGGACTGTTCTCTACAGGCTGACTGGGACTGTTCTCTACAGGCTGACTGGGACTGTTCTCTACAGGCTGACTGGGACTGCTCTCTACAGGGTGACTGTTACTGCTCTCTACAGGCTGACTGTTCTCTACAGGCTGACTGTTCTCTACAGGCTGACTGGGACTGTTCTCTACAGGCTGACTGGGACTGTTCTCTACAGGGTGACTGGGACTGTTCTCTACAGGCTGACTGTTCTCTACAGGCTGACTGGGACTGTTCTCTACAGGGTGACTGGGACTGTTCTCTACAGGGTGACTGGGACTGTTCTCTACAGGCTGACTGGGACTGTTCTCTACAGGCTGACTGGGACTGTTCTCTACAGGCTGACTGGGACTGTTCTCTACATGCTGACTGTTCTCTACAGGCTGACTGGGACTGTTCTCTACAGGGTGACTGTTCTCTACAGGCTGACTGGGACTGTTCTCTACAGGCTGACTGGGACTGCTCTCTACAGGCTGACTGGGACTGTTCTCTACAGGGTGACTGTTCTCTACAGGGTGACTGGGACTGTTCTCTACAGGCTGACTGTTCTCTAGAGGCTGACTGGGACTGTTCTCTACATGCTGACTGTTCTCTACAGGGTGACTGGGACTGCTCTCTACAGGGTGACTGGGACTGCTCTCTACAGGGTGACTGGGACTGTTCTCTACAGGCTGACTGGGACTGTTCTCTACAGGCTGACTTGGACTGTTCTCTACAGGCTGACTGGGACTGTTCTCTACAGGGTGACTGGGACTGTTCTCTACAGGCTGACTGGGACTGTTCTCTACAGGGTAACTGGGACTGTTCTCTACAGGGTGACTAGGACTGTTCTCTACAGGCTGACTGGGACTTTTCTCTACAGGGTGACTGGGACTGTTCTCTACATGGTGACTGGGACTGTTCTCTACAGGCTGACTGGGACCGTTCTCTACAGGGTGAGTGGGACCGTTCTCTACAGGCTGACTGGGACTGCTCTCTACAGGCTGACTGGGACTGTTCTCTACAGGCTGACTGGGACTGTTCTCTACAGGGTGACTGGGACTGTTCTCTACAGGCTGACTGGGACTGTTCTCTACAGGCTGACTGGGACTGTTCTCTACAGGCTGACTGTTCTCTACAGGGTGACTGGGACTGTTCTCTACAGGGTGACTGGGACTGCTCTCTACAGGCTGACTGGGACTGCTCTCTACAGGCTGACTGGGACTGTTCTCTACAGGGTGACTGTTCTCTACAGGGTGACTGGGACTGTTCTCTACAGGCTGACTGGGACTGTTCTCTACAGGGTGACTGTTCTCTACAGGCTAACTGGGACTGCTCTCTACAGGGTGACTGGGACTGTTCTCTACAGGCTGACTGGGACTGTTCTCTACAGAGTGACTGGGACTGTTCTCTACAGGGTGACTGGGACTGTTCTCTACAGGCTGACTGGGACTGTTCTCTACAGAGTGACTGGGACTGTTCTCTACAGGGTGACTGGGACTGTTCTCTACAGGCTGACTGCTCTCTACAGCGCTGCATGTGGATAACATCTGTACACCCTACTTTACACGAAGACAGTAGCGCACCAACACATTGCACTAGTTCCAGCCTTCGGTAAAATAGCTTGACACGCTTTTACAGCTCGTTATTATTTGACTAGTTACGCTATATATTTCGTCGTTAGTTGCTAAGCCTAGTTCACATTTATCAATAGGATAGTTATGGAGATTTATATGGAGTCCTCACCGGACCCTGCTTCCAGTGATGCGGGAAACAGCGTCTCTAAACCGGCTACTCCAGTTATGGACACGCCGGCGAACCTGGAGACCCTTCAAACGGACGACCACCACCAAACCCCTGTTAGAGGACATAGTCGTTCCGGCTCCAACAAAGGTAAATAACCAATATTTAGATGTAATACCGTGAGAATTATTTTTACAAAATGCTGTGAAATCGGTTGAAAATATAAGGAGAGGGTGGAAAGGCAACTTCAAAGTGCTGTCCTCTGGACTCAAAGGGGACTGAGAGCTCGGTTTCGCTATAAACGCGTATTCTTTCTCTGGTCCGTTCTTTTAGCAGACATGTTATTGGTTTATTGTATTGGATAACAACTAGACAACATTTAACAAAAAGGCCTATACGATTGACATGTTTCCCGATCACATGTTATAGTCACGATTTATAGGCGCAGTTGGTGCCTTTTATTAGTTTGCCTGGCTAGCTGCTCTGACATTTTGCTTTGGATAGCTTTGCAAACGGTGTCATTCATTCCTTCAGTGATACAATGTAACTTCAAAAAAAAAAAAGACTGTCATGAAGTTGAACCCATGTTTCACATTACAGCTGGGCTGACAGTCACACTTTCAAAGTCCACACTCAGTCGCGTCTACTGTGGCGTTACTAATGGTCATTTCCAGTCTCACTAAGTGGATTATTCTTATCCGTGGGTTGTATTCCCCCCCCCCCCCCCCCCTCATTGTCAGTATTTGTATTGTATTTAAATATGACATAATATAGACATTGTTTTGACAGTACAGACAGTATAAAGCCACACCCCCTTCTTCCTGTTACGCAGCGAATTCAAGTTCACTTCCAGTGGACACAATCTGTGTTTAATGTTGACATAACGTTTGGGTTATTTATGTACTGTAGGCTATATGTCAACCGTTCATATATCATGTCAAAATCCTTCTGTTTCTGTTGCCTGGCCGTTGAGTTACTACAGCGAGCTGGTTCAGATAGCTAGCTGGCTGTTATGTAACAACCTTTGACAGCGACTGAAAATCACAGAGAGATATATCTATTCCCGCTTGCTTTGTCAATGTAAACATGTGTTTCCCATGTCAATACATCCCGTTGAGAATTGAATTGAGGGAGAGCGGTCTCCCAGTGCTGTCTGTCTGCTGTAAATGTGTATGAACCAGTTTATTAGTATCCTCTATAGTGGCTCTTACTGCATGACGTTTTGTCTCTTTAAGAATTGTGCTAAATAATATATGATTTGCTAAACCAGCATAAAGCTACACGGAGATATTCGAGAGATTGTAAAGTTTGTGAGGCCGTGTAGAAGCAGCAGCATGGTTAGTTGTATGATGTAACAAGAGGACAGGCAGTTTCACAGGTAATCAGGCCGGCTGCCAGAACTCAGACAGAGACTGTTGAAAAGGTTTTGAGTTGGCAGCCTCAAAAGAAGAAGCAGAGGCTTTCACCTAACCTGCTAACCCACATTTCCACTCTTTAGCCTACTATTCTGAGAAGATTCTAGACAAGCATCTTGATTCAGGGACATTTTTTTTTTTCTCCTTTTCTTCTAGTCTTTCTACTTTCTTCTGTATCAAATCAAAAACCTACATTGTTCGTGGTGAACTGTAGATACGATCAGGGTTAATGTGTGAAGTTCGTTATATTTCTACCAACTTTGTTATGGGAAGTGTTCCCTCTATATTCTATTTTATTCTATGAAATTGGAATTAGGATGTTACAAAACACAAAACATAACACTGACTAAATTAAACCTCAGTCCTGAGTATTTTTTTTATTTTTATTTCACTTGGAAATCTGCTATTTAGCTTCTATAGAGGCTTTCCATTCAATCATTCAATTTCAAGTTGCAGATTTTTTTCCCTGCCGTCACAGAGAAGCCAAGCTGGGTTAATAAATGAACTTGAAGCGAAAGTAAACACTACGATCTAGACCCGGGCCTCTACTGTACAAGCAGGTGCAACCAAAATAATGCAGTCGGCACTACATTCTCAACAGTAGTAGTACTGTATTGGTTAGTATGCAGCCTGTACTATATTCTCAACAGTAGTAGTACTGTATTGGATAGTATGCAGCCTGTACTACATTCTCAACAGAGTAGTACTGTATTGGATAGCATGCAGCCTGTACTACATTCTCAACAGTAGTAGTACTGTATTGGATAGCATGTAGCCTGTACTATATTCTCAACAGTAGTAGTACTGTATTGGTTAGCATGCAGCGTGTACTACATTCTCAACAGAGTAGTACTGTTTTGGATAGCATGCAGCCTGTACTACATTCTCAACAGAGTAGTACTGTATTGGATAGTATGCAGCCTGTACTACATTCTCAACAGTAGTACTGTATTGGATAGTATGCAGCCTGTACTATATTCTCAACAGTAGTAGTACTGTATTGGATAGTATGCAGCCTGTACTACATTCTCAACAGAGTAGTACTGTATTGGATAGCATGCAGCCTGTACTACATTCTCAACAGAATAGTACTGTATTGGTTAGCATGCAGCCTGTACTACATTCTCAACAGTAGTACTGTATTGGATAGCATGCAGCCTGTACTATATTCTCAACAGAGTAGTACTGTATTGGACGGCATACAGCCTGTACTACATTCTCAACAGAGTAGTACTGTATTGGATAGCATGCAGCCTGTACTATATTCTCAACAGAATAGTACTGTATTGGTTAGCATGCAGCCTGTACTACATTCTCAACAGTAGTACTGTATTGGATAGTATGCAGCCTGTACTACATTCTCAACAGAGTAGTACTGTATTGGATAGCATGTAGCCTGTACTACATTCTCAACAGAGTAGTACTGTATTGGATAGCATGTAGCCTGTACTACATTCTCAACAGTAGTACTGTATTGGATAGCATGTAGCCTGTACTACATTCTCAACAGAGTAGTACTGTATTGGTTAGCATGCAGCCTGTACTACATTCTCAACAGTAGTACTGTATTGGATAGTATGCAGCCTGTACTACATTCTCAACAGAGTAGTACTGTATTGGATAGTATGCAGCCTGTACTACATTCTCAACAGAGTAGTACTGTATTGGATAGCATGCAGCCTGTACTACATTCTCAACAGAGTAGTACTGTATTGGATAGCATGTAGCCTGTACTATATTCTCAACAGTAGTAGTACTGTATTGGTTAGCATGCAGCGTGTACTACATTCTCAACAGAGTAGTACTGTTTTGGATAGCATGCAGCCTGTACTACATTCTCAACAGAGTAGTACTGTATTGGATAGCATGCAGCCTGTACTATATTCTCAACAGAATAGTACTGTATTGGTTAGCATGCAGCCTGTACTACATTCTCAACAGTAGTACTGTATTGGATAGCATGCAGCCTGTACTATATTCTCAACAGAGTAGTACTGTATTGGACGGCATACAGCCTGTACTACATTCTCAACAGAGTAGTACTGTATTGGATAGCATGCAGCCTGTACTATATTCTCAACAGAATAGTACTGTATTGGTTAGCATGCAGCCTGTACTACATTCTCAACAGTAGTACTGTATTGGATAGTATGCAGCCTGTACTACATTCTCAACAGAGTAGTACTGTATTGGATAGCATGCAGCCTGTACTACATTCTCAACAGAGTAGTACTGTATTGGATAGCATGTAGCCTGTACTATATTCTCAACAGTAGTAGTACTGTATTGGTTAGCATGCAGCGTGTACTACATTCTCAACAGAGTAGTACTGTTTTGGATAGCATGCAGCCTGTACTACATTCTCAACAGAGTAGTACTGTATTGGATAGTATGCAGCCTGTACTACATTCTCAACAGTAGTACTGTATTGGATAGTATGCAGCCTGTACTACATTCTCAACAGAGTAGTACTGTATTGGATAGCATGTAGCCTGTACTATATTCTCAACAGAGTAGTACTGTATTGGATAGCATGCAGCCTATACTACATTCTCAACAGAGTAGTACTGTATTGGATAGCATGTAGCCTGTACTATATTCTCAACAGAGTAGTACTGTATTGGACGGCATGCAGCCTGTACTATATTCTCAACAGAGTAGTACTGTATTGGATAGCATGTAGCCTGTACTACATTCTCAACAGAGTAGTACTGTATTGGATAGCATGTAGCCTGTACTACATTCTCAACAGAGTAGTACTGTATTGGATAGCATGTAGCCTGTACTATATTCTCAACAGAGTAGTACTGTATTGAATAGCATGTAGCCTGTACTACATTCTCAACAGAGTAGTACTGTATTTGATAGCAGTAGTTCGACAGTATCTACTACAGTTTTATGTATTTGAGTTTCCTTTTATTCCTGAAATATCTCCCTGTTTGGCCTGGCTCATATTTGACCTGGTCCCAGATCTGTTTGGCCTGGCTCAAATTTGACCTGGTCCCAGATCTGTTTGTTCCGGTACCAGATCTGTTTGTTCCAACTGCTATGGTTGCTTTCATGTGTGGCAAGACAGCACAAACAGAGATCTGTGACCAGGCATTATAAAGTGAAGCCTCGGTCAGATAGCTCTATAAATGGCAGCTAGTGAGAGAGCTGGGGGGTGTATTCATTAGGAACCAAACAGAACCATACCTGAGTTCATTCAATAGAAACGTAACATTACGCTGCTAAACTTTTTTGAACTTATTGAAGAATGTTTACACAACACTGACATATATTGTAGTAAGTGAAACCACAGTGGTTCCTGGGGATGAGAACTAGTGAGTACTGGAGTGTCATGTGTTTACACAACACTGACACAAGATGGATGAGGCTGTGGGATTGGACCGGAACAGTAATGGACCGGAACAGGGTTGGGTTAAAGCTGTAGTTAACCCAATGTAGATAATGCAGAGGAGTAAAGCCCTCCTTGTAAAGCCCTCTCCTCTCCTTGTGGGTTTTACACTGACCACAGCACCAGTGTTACCACCAGCCCTCTCCTCTCCTTGTGGGTTTTACACTGACCACAGCACCAGTGTTACCACCAGCCCTCTCCTCTCCTTGTGGGTTTTACACTGACCACAGCACCAGTGTTACCACCAGCCTACACTGGTGCAGTGGGTTTTACACTGACCACAGCACCAGTGTTACCACCAGCCTACACTGGTGCAGTGGGTTTTACACTGACCACAGCACCAGTGTTACCACCAGCCTACACTGGTGCAGTGGGTTTTACACTGACCACAGCACCAGTGTTACCACCAGCCTACACTGGTGCAGTGGGTTTTACACTGACCACAGCACCAGTGTTACCACCAGCCTACACTGGTGCAGTGGGTTTTACACTGACCACAGCACCAGTGTTACCACCAGCCCTCTCCTCTCCTTGTGGGTTTTACACTGACCACAGCACCAGTGTTACCACCAGCCTACACTGGTGCAGTGGGTTTTACACTGACCACAGCACCAGTGTTACCACCAGCCTACACTGGTGCAGTGGGTTTTACACTGACCACAGCACCAGTGTTACCACCAGCCTACACTGGTGCAGTGGGTTTTACACTGACCACAGCACCAGTGTTACCACCAGCCTACACTGGTGCAGTGGGTTTTACACTGACCACAGCACCAGTGTTACCACCAGCCTACACTGGTGCAGTGGGTTTTACACTGACCACAGCACCAGTGTTACCACCAGCCCTCTCCTCTCCTTGTGGGTTTTACACTGACCACAGCACCAGTGTTACCACCAGCCTACACTGGTGCAGTGGGTTTTACACTGACCACAGCACCAGTGTTACCACCAGCCTACACTGGTGCAGTGGGTTTTACACTGACCACAGCACCAGTGTTACCACCAGCCTACACTGGTGCAGTGGGTTTTACACTGACCACAGCACCAGTGTTACCACCAGCCTACACTGGTGCAGTGGGTTTTACACTGACCACAGCACCAGTGTTACCACCAGCCTACACTGGTGCAGTGGGTTTTACACTGACCACAGCACCAGTGTTACCACCAGCCTACACTGGTGCAGTGGGTTTTACACTGACCACAGCACCAGTGTTACCACCAGCCTACACTGGTGCAGTGGGTTTTACACTGACCACAGCACCAGTGTTACCACCAGCCTACACTGGTGCAGTGGGTTTTACACTGACCACAGCACCAGTGTTACCACCAGCCTACACTGGTGCAGTGGTAGGTTTAAACCCTCTCCAAGTCAGGCTGGTAGTAACACTGGTGCAGTGGTAGGTGTTAAACCCTCTCCTAGTCAGGCTGGTGGTAACACTGGTGCAGTGGTAGGTGTTAAACCCTCTCCTAGTCAGGCTGGTGGTAACACTGGTGCAGTGGTAGGTGTTAAACCCTCTCCTAGTCAGGCTGGTAGTAACACTGGTGCAGTGGTAGGTGTTAAACCCTCTCCTAGTCAGGCTGGTGGTAACACTGGTGCAGTGGTAGGTGTTAAACCCTCTCCTAGTCAGGCTGGTAGTAACACTGGTGCAGTGGTAGGTGTTAAACCCTCTCCTAGTCAGGCTGGTAGTAACACTGGTGCAGTGGTAGGTGTTAAACCCTCTCCTAGTCAGGCTGGTGGTAACACTGGTGCAGTGGTAGGTGTTAAACCCTCTCCTAGTCAGGCTGGTGGTAACACTGGTGCAGTGGTAGGTGTTAAACCCTCTCCTAGTCAGGCTGGTGGTAACACTGGTGCAGTGGTAGGTGTTAAACCATCTCCTAGTCAGGCTGGTGGTAACACTGGTGTAGTGGTAGGTGTTAAACCCTCTCCTAGTCAGGCTGGTGGTAACACTGGTGCAGTGGTAGGTGTTAAACCCTTTCCTAGTCAGGCTGGTGGTAACACTGGTGCAGTGGTAGGTGTTAAACCCTCTCCTAGTCAGGCTGGTGGTAACACTGGTGCAGTGGTAGGTGTTAAACCCTCTCCTAGTCAGGCTGGTAGTAACACTGGTGCAGTGGTAGGTGTTAAACCCTCTCCTAGTCAGGCTGGTGGTAACACTGGTGCAGTGGTAGGTGTTAAACCCTCTCCTAGTCAGGCTGGTGGTAACACTGGCACACTGCAGGCAGGGGTCGGTCTGAAGCACTCTACTAGTCAGGCTGATGGACTGTAGTCTCTCTGGCCAGACTCATGGAGCTCTGTCCTACCTGGAGAATGAAAGCTGTGTCTCTGTCCTGCCTGGAGAATGAAAGCTGTGTCTCTGTCCTGCCTGGAGAATGAAAGCTGTGTCTCTGTCCTGTCTGGAGAATGAAAGCTGTGTCTCTGTCCTACCTGGAGAATGAAAGCTGTGTCTCTATCCTACCTGGAGACAGAAAGCTGTGTCTCTGTCTTGCCTGGAGAATGAAAGCTGTGTCTCTGTCCTACCTGGAGAATGAAAGCTGTGTCTCTGTCCTACCTGTAGACAGAAAGCTGTGTCTCTGTCCTGCCTGGAGAATGAAAGCTGTGTCTCTGTCCTACCTGGAGAATGAAAGCTGTGTCTCTGTCCTACCTGGAGACAGAAAGCTGTGTCTCTGTCCTGGCTGGAGATAGAAAGCTGTGTCTCTGTCCTACCTGGAGAATGAAAGCTGTGTCTCTGTCCTGCCTGGAGTAAAATGGCTGTGTCTCTGTCCTGCCTGGAGATAGAAACTGTGTCTCTGTCCTGCCTGGAGAATGAAAGCTGTGTCTCTGTCCTGTCTGGAGAATGAAAGCTGTGTCTCTGTCCTGCCTGGAGAATGAAAGCTGTGTCTCTGTCCTGTCTGGAGAATGAAAGATGTGTCTCTGTCCTGTCTGGAGAATGAAAGCTGTGTCTCTGTCCTACCTGGAGAATGAAAGCTGTGTCTCTGTCCTGCCTGGAGAATGAAAGCTGTGTCTCTGTCCTGCCTGGAGAATGAAAGCTGTGTCTCTGTCCTGCCTGGAGAATGAAAGCTGTGTCTCTGTCCTGCCTGGAGAATGAACGCTGTGTCTCTGTCCTGCCTGGAGAATGAAAGCTGTGTCTCTGTCCTGTCTGGAGAATGAACGCTGTGTCTCTGTCCTGCCTGGAGAAAGAAAGCTGTGTCTCTGTCCTGTCTGGAGAATGAAAGCTGTGTCTCTGTCCTGCCTGGAGAATGAAAGCTGTGTCTCTGTCCTGTCTGGAGAATGAAAGCTGTGTCTCTGTCCTGTCTGGAGAATGGAAGCTGTGTCTCTGTCCTGTCTGGAGAATGAAAGCTGTGTCTCTGTCCTGTCTGGAGAATGAAAGCTGTGTCTCTGTCCTGTCTGGAGAATGAACGCTGTGTCTCTGTCCTGCCTGGAGAATGAACACTGTGTCTCTGTCCTGTCTGGAGAAAGACAGCTGTGTCTCTGTCCTGTCTGGAGATAGAAAGCTGTGTCTCTGTCCTGTCTGGAGAATGAAAGCTGTGTCTCTGTCCTGTCTGGAGAATGAAAGCTGTGTCACTGTCCTGTCTGGAGATAGAAAGCTGTGTCTCTGTCCTGTCTGGAGAATGAAAGCTGTGTCTCTGTCCTGTCTGGAGAATGAAAGCTGTGTCTCTGTCCTGTCTGGAGAATGAAAGCTGTGTCTCTGTCCTGTCTGGAGAATGAAAGCTGTGTCACTGTCCTGTCTGGAGATAGAAAGCTGTGTCTCTGTCCTGTCTGGAGAATGAAAGCTGTGTCTCTGTCCTGCCTGGAGATAGAAAGCTGTGTCTCTGTCCTGTCTGGAGAATGAAAGCTGTGTCTCTGTCCTGCCTGGAGAATGAAAGCTGTGTCTCTGTCCTGCCTGGAGAATGGAAGCTGTGTCTCTGTCCTGCCTGGAGAATGAAAGCTGTGTCTCTGTCCTGCCTGGAGAATGGAAGCTGTGTCTCTGTCCTGTCTGGAGAATGAAAGCTGTGTCTCTGTCCTGCCTGGAGAATGGAAGCTGTGTCTCTGTCCTGCCTGGAGAATGAAAGCTGTGTCTCTGTCCTGCCTGGAGAATGGAAGCTGTGTCTCTGTCCTGCCTGGAGAATGAAAGATGTGTCTCTGTCCTGCCTGGAGAATGAAACCTGTGTCTCTGTCCTGCCTGGAGAAAGGACGCTGTGTCTCTGTCTTTCTGGCCTGCCCGAGTAGACCTGTCTTGATTGAGTGCACGTAGCCTAGGTATTCATTTAGAAAATGATTAAATATAGCTAGAGACCTTCAGTAAAGTTTCGATGCAGTTTTTGCCACATAGTTGACAGTAAAAGTTGTTTGCTGTTCTCGATGTGCTTGGTACACGGTGACCTTGTTTATACTTTAAACTGGGTGATGATGTTCTGTACCTCCTACAGGAGCCCCGACCCAGTGAAGTGTCCCTCTCACCAACTGAGAACTGGTTTAGTGTTCTGGGTCACAATTATTTTGGGCTGCAGTGAACCCCTCAGTGGGCTGGCTGGCTTTGGAAGGTCCAAACCTCACTGGTGACAGAGGCTGGTTCCATGGTTTGATATGAATTCTGTAGTGGAGTTGCATGGTATACGGAAACGTTGGTACTTTTTCCCATACTATGACATGATAAACAGTTCCGTACTTCTATCAAATATGTCTCACGTCATCTATTGATTTTAAGAGAGGATCAAGTCTGTTTATCAGCGCAGCCCATGTCCCCTTTAGGGCGAACGCACCGTGCCTAGTCCAATCATACTGACTCTAGTCTGGACTGAGGAACCACTGGGAGTCTGGACTGTATCATGTTATCTCCTCTCTCATACTGACTCTAGTCTGTCCTGAGGAACCACTGGGAGTCTGTCCTGAGGAACCACTGGGAGTCTGGACTGTACCATGTTATCTCCTCTCTCATACTGACTCTAGTCTGTCCTGAGGAACCACTGGGAGTCTGTCCTGAGGAACCACTGGGAGTCTGGACTGAGGAACCACTGGGAGTCTGGACTGTACCATGTTATCTCCTCTCTCATACTGACTCTAGTCTGTCCTGAGGAACCACTGGGAGTCTGGACTGTACCATGTTATCTCCTCTCTCATACTGACTCTAGTCTGTCCTGAGGAACCACTGGGAGTCTGGACTGTACCATGTTATCTCCTCTCTCATACTGACTCTAGTCTGTCCTGAGGAACCACTGGGAGTCTGGACTGTATCATGTTATCTCCTCTCTCATACTGACTCTAGTCTGTCCTGAGGAACCACTGGGAGTCTGGACTGTACCATGTTATCTCCTCTCTCATACTGACTCTAGTCTGTCCTGAGGAACCACTGGGAGTCTGGACTGTATCATGTTATCTCCTCTCTCATACTGACTCTAGTCTGTCCTGAGGAACCACTGGGAGTCTGGACTGTACCATGTTATCTCCTCTCTCATACTGACTCTAGTCTGTCCTGAGGAACCACTGGGAGTCTGGACTGTATCATGTTATCTCCTCTCTCATACTGACTCTAGTCTGTCCTGAGGAACCACTGGGAGTCTGGACTGTACCATGTTATCTCCCCTCTCATACTGACTCTAGTCTGTCCTGAGGAACCACTGGTAGCCTGTACTGTACTCTATTACCCCCTGTGAATACCCTACTGCTCTATTACCCCCTGTGAATACCCTACTGCTCTATTACCCCCTGTGAATACCCTACTGCTCTATTACCCCCTGTGAATACCCTACTATTCTATTACCCCCTGTGAATACCCTACTATTCTATTACCCCTTGTGAATACCCTACTGCTCTAGTACCCCCTGTGAATACCCTACTGCACTATTACCCCCTGTGAATACTCTACTACCCTTTTACCCCCTGGGAATACTCTACTACCCTTTTACCCCCTGGGAATACCCTACAGTACTATTACCCCTGTGAATACCCTATTACCCCCTGCGAATACCCTATTACCCCGTGTGAATACCCTACTATTCTAGTACCCCCTGTGAATACCCTACTATTCTATTACCCCCTGTGAATACCCTACTACTATATTACCCCCTGTGAATACCCTACTACTATATTACCCGCTGTGAATACCCTAACACTCTATTATCCCCTGTGATTACCCTACTACCCTTTTACCCCCTGTGAATACCCTAACACTCTATTATCCCCTGTGAATACCCTACTACCCTTTTACCCCCTGGGAATACCCTACGGTACTATTACCCCCTGTGAATACCCTACTACCCTTTTACCCCCTGGGAATACCCTACGGTACTAGTACCCCCTGTGAATACCCTACTACCCTTTTACCCCCTGGGAATACCCTACGGTACTATTACCCCCTGTGAATACCCTACTACCCTTTTACCCCCTGGGAATACCCTACGGTACTAGTACCCCCTGTGAATACCCTACTACCCTTTTACCCCCTGGGAATACCCTACGGTACTATTACCCCTGTGAATACCCTATTACCCCGTGTGAATACCACACGACATTATTACCCCATAGGAATACCCTATCACCCCTTGTGAATACTGTATATGTCATGACTTCTGCCTATATAAACACAAACAAATAGAGGATACAGTTGTGTCCTCCACACCTGCTTGGATTCACCTGGCAGGTCTCTACCCTATTACCCCGTGTGAATACTGTATATGTCATGACTTCTGCCTATATAAACAAATAGAGGATACACCTGGCAGGTCTCTGTGTTGCTAGATGGACCCCGGCCTTCTGAGCTGCGTCCAACCAGGAGCGGAAACTCTTTATAACGTCCTGTTTCAGTCTCCTTTTCACCTAATTTTAACACCTGATTTACTTTAAACAAGACCCACATCTCAATAGGTGCATTGTCGTTAGATTTCCACAGCAGATATTTATTTTCTCATGTTCAGCCTCACTGATTCTTTTCTTCCTAAAATAATTATTAGTTTTTTTTTCTTCCCTGGCCTCTATTCCTGTAATTCTATTTGTGTGTATTCCTGGTGTCTTGTTGTGTTTAGGTGAGATAAATGATGTCATTGTGACAGAAGTGATGTAACTCTAGTTCTGATTGGAGGAAGAATGTCTTGGATCAGGACAGACATGGAGGGCTTGTGCCAAGTCTGTTAACTCTCTCTCTCTCTCACATTCGCTCTCTCTCTCACACACTCTCTCACACTCGCTCTCTCTCTCACACTCGCTCTCTCTCACACACTCTCTTTCTCTCACACTCTCTCTCTCTCTCTCTCTTTCACTCACTCACTCACTCACTCACTCACTCACTCACTCACTCACTCACTCACTCACTCACTCACTCACTCACTCACTCACTCACTCACTCACTCACTCACTCACTCACTCACTCGTACTCACTCACTCGTACTCACTCACTCGTACTCACTCACTCACTCACTCACTCACTCACTCACTCACTCACTCACTCACTCACTCACTCACTCACTCACTCACTCACTCATACTCACTCGTACTCACTCACTCACTCACTCACTCACTCACTCACTCACTCACTCACTCACTCACTCACTCACTCACTCACTCACTCACTCACTCACTCATTCACTCACTCACTCACTCACTCACTCACTCACTCACTCACTCACTCACTCACTCACTCACTCACTCACTCACTCACTCACTCACTCACTCACTCACTCACTCACTCACTCACTCACTCACTCAAAAACACTTTTGACCGGTGGTGTAAGTACATTATTTACCTTCAGATGTGAATGTATCAAACCAGTGTTTTTTATTTTATATTTACGCATAGCCAGGGTCACAGTTCAACACAAATACATAATTTACAAATAAAGCATTTGTGTTTAGTGAGTCCTCTAGATCAGATGCAATAGGGATGACCAGGGATGTTCTCTGTTTAGTGAGTCCTCCAGATCAGAGTTAGTAGGGATGACCAGGGATGTTCTCTGTTTAGTGAGTCCGCCAGATCAGATGCAATAGGGATGACCAGGGATGTTCTCTGTTTAGTGAGTCCGCCAGATCAGATGCAATAGGGATGACCAGGGACGTTCTCTGTTTAGTGAGTCCTCCAGATCAGATGCAATAGGGATGACCAGGGATGTTCTCTGTTAAGTGAGTCCTCCAGATCAGATGCAATAGGGATGACCAGGGATGTTCTCTGTTTAGTGAGTCCTCCAGATCAGATGCAATAGGGATGACCAGGGATGTTCTCTGTTAAGTGAGTCCTTCAGATCAGAGGCAGTAGGGATGACCAGGGATGTTCTCTGTTTAGTGAGTCCTCCAGATCAGAGGCAGTAGGGATGACCAGGGATGTTCTCTTGATAAGTGTGTGAATTAGACCATTTTCCTGTCCTTCTAAGCATTCAAAATGTAACGAGTACTTCTGGCTGTCAGGGAAAATGTAAGGAGTAAAAAGTACATTATTTTCTTTAGGAATGTAATGCAGTAAAAGTTGTCAGATATAAATAGTAAAGTACAGATACCCCCAAAAAACGACTTAAGCAAATATACTTTTAAGTACTACTTAAGTACTTTACACCACTGTATCAAACCAGTTGCCGTGATAAACTTTTTTGTTGTTGTGCACTCTCGTCAAACAATAGCATGGTATTTTTTCACTGTAATACCTACTATAAATTGGACAGTGCATTTAGATGATCAGCTTTCTGCCCATATAAAACATGTCTATGTCCTGGGAAATGTCTCTTGTTACTTACAACGTCGTGCTAATCATATTAGCGCACGTTAGCTCAACCGTCCCGCGGGGGTGGGGTGGGGGGGGGACACCGTTCCTCGTAGAGGTTAACAAGAAGCACATCTCAATAGGTGGTCTAGGTGCCTCATGACATGGCACGGTGGGGGGGGTGACTTACCTCTTGTGTTCTCTCTTGTTCCTCAAGCAAGATGGAGGCTGATGACATCACAAATCCCATCAGAACAACTCTTGGAGGTGTGTCTAAAAGAAAACACTCGCTCAAAATTAACTTTGTTTGTTTGTTGGTGGTGGTATAGGGAGATAAATAGACAGAGGTGGTAGTCAGCATGTCTGCAGAACGTGTTGGCTTGTTAGTCTTCAATGCACAGCATTTTAAAACATTTTGAGGTGATGATGTCAAACCTGTATTTTTGGGGACGTGTGACTCCACTTTGAGGTGATGATTTTGGCAGACCAGACCAGTTACATCTACAGTATAAATCTTAACAAGAAAATACAGTGGGGTTTGATTTTTATTTCTGCTTTGTTGTCAGATTCCCAGAGCAGATATTTATTTTCTCCTCTGTCAGCCTCCTTGATTCTCTTCCTAAAATAATGATTATCTTTCATGTCATTGTAGTTGTGAATATTCCTGGTGTCTTGTTGTGTTTAGTTGAGAGAAATGATGTCATTGTAGTTGTGACAGAAGTGATGTAACTCTAGTTCTGATTGGAGGAAGAATGTCTTGGATCAGGACAGACATGGAGGGCTTGTGCCAAGTCTGTTAACTCTCTCTCTCTCTCTCTCAAACACACACACACACACACACACACACACACACACACACACACACACACACACACACACACACACACACACACACACACACACACACACACACACACACACACACACACACACACACACACACACACACACACACACACACACACAGTACAAAACACTAGAATTACACAATAGCATCTGCTTTCAATCTTGTTTATTTTAGATAATTAACTAAGTCATATGATTAAAATAATTTGATAACTACACAACTACAGCAGTGATATTTTTTAAAGTTACAACTAAACAATGATTTTAAATCAATAAGATAACAATATATGTGTCAGACTTGACTTCCTTCATCTGGTCTTTTCCAGACTTTTCTCCTGTGACTTGATGTCTTCCTCTCAGCAGCCGTAGAGTCTGTTGATCCTCAGGATGTCAGTGGTGGACAACCCCTGTCTCTGGCCGATGGGCACGTTGGGGTTGGGGATGGGGGTGATGGTGTCCCTCCCGTTGATAGAGAAGGCTGTATTTCCATAGTGCATGACAGAGCTGTAGTCGTAGGCAGTGTTCAGGTTGTTGGTGTTTGATCTGTCGAAGTTGTAGGCATTGTTAGAGTCGATGTTACTCCAGTTGATGGTGACATACTGGTCACGGTCGCTCCTGGTTTGTTCGTGCTGGAAGCCCAGAGCGTGGAGAGTCTCGTGCTGAATGACCCCGAAGTAAACGCAGCCGTCCATTTGGAGAGAGACCGTCTGTTGGCCTCCCACTCTCCAAGAGAGGACCAGCACCCGTCTCTGGGCTCATAGCTGATGAAGTCAACCTGATTCTGACGAGGCACGAAGCGAATGCAGGTCTTGGAAGGGAAGGCCCGGAGGGCATTCTCAATGCCCTGCTTGTTAGAGGAACTGAAGCTACTGCTCACTGTGTAGGGCACTTCAACCAATCCGTTGGTGCCTTTTTTCCAGAAGCACCCTGCACTGTAAAATAACATTCAGCTGGTTAGTCAATTATATCTGAAAGTACAATTAGTTTGACATAAAAAATACATTTGTTATCTTTACTTCAATATAATTAGTCCTTTACTCAACTTCACTTGTTTAACCAACCTGAAATTAAATTATGTATATATATCAACATAAGATGCATGTTAAAACAACTCCAAAGGGAACTGTGTTTAATTTCCCCTCAATTTACTAATTTTAAGTTCCAGCAAAAACTTGACACCTGTCTCTGTTTTTAGAGGATTGTGGGTAATTCCACATTCTTTGACTTTATACTACTTCTACACAATGTTGTATACATATTTTGAAGGCAGAAAATTATATTTCTGTATTAGTATTTAGGTAACTTTCTGAAACATTAAAAGTGAAGTATATTGTACATAAAAATACCTCATCTTGGAAATACTCATAAAGCTGATGCAAATAGTTGTAAAAGTAGAACTGATACAATATTGTTGTTAGTGTGTGTTGGTTGTACCTAAAGCAAACCATGGCATTTCTGGTTGTTGGCGCCACCATGTCTCCCTCCAACAGAAACTGACTGGAGCCGTTATTGGTGGTCAGAATTCTCTCAGTGATGTCTACATCCTCAGGGTCGTCTGTTAGGATCTCTGGTCCACTTCCGTCCTCCATGAGAGGGTTGGCCTGAGAGAGGCCCAGCAGCAGCAGCAGCAGCAGGGTCAGAGAGGGGCTTTGCTCCATCTTCAGTGTGTGGAGAGGAGAGACTCTGGATGGCTCCTTGGATCTGACAGTGGAGAGACTCTGGATGGCTTCTTGGTCCTGGTGATGCTTTGGAGAGTCTTGATGTGTGATTCTGTCTGGTCAGTCCTGGGCTTTTTATACAGTCCTCTACAGGTGTGTCTGCTGGAGGATTATGGGTTGGGGTCCATGTTGTTAGTCCTAAATAAACATCTGAAGGGAGGGCTCCACCACCACACCTACAGTTTCAACACGGTTTTAATCGATACGGGTCCATTTACACCTGGCCATGCCTACTCAACAAATACATCACAGAAACAAACGCACTTACTGTAATGACTCTACTGCAATGATGTGCTGAGGAACGTGTCAGATTGAGCAGGCCACTGGTTAAATATTGTCACGTTGCCATTTCCTGTTTGGAAAATACTATAGAACAGGTAAACAAGTTGTAAACAAGTTGTTCAGACAAACTCAACATTTTAATATTTGTCTGGAAATATTAATCAAATGTATTGGAAGAATGATGTTTGTTATAGATTGTGGTAGTTGTGCCTGTATAGCTTAGGCCAGCATTAGTGGAAAACTGCAAAATAACAAACACCTCCAAAGTCATCATTGGCCTCGTGGTGAAATCCCTGAGCGGTTTCCTTCCTCTCTGGCAACTGAGTTAAGAAGGACGTCTGTATCTTTGTAGTGACTGAGTGTATTGGTACACCATCCAAAGTGTAATTAATAACTTCACCATGATCAAAGGGATATTCAATGTCTGTTTTTTTTATTTTTATCTATCTACCAATAGATGAAATCAAATTTTATTGGTCACAAACACGCGTTTAGCAGATGTCGTTGTGGGTTTAGTGAAATGCTTGTGCTTCTACCTCTGACGAGTGCATTAATATCCACCAAGATATCTAACAATTACACAACATATACACCAATACACACATCTAGTAAAGGAATGGAATCAAGAATATCAGCTCGGTCCCAGCTTTGATGCACCTGTACTGACCTCGCCTTCTGGATGATAGCGGAGTGAACAGATAGTGGCTCGGGTGATTGTTGTCCTGGAGGGCAGGTAATTTGCACCCGGTGATGCTTTAGGCAGACCGCACCACCCTCTGGAGAGCCCTGCGGGTGCAGATGGTGAAGTAGCCGTACCAGGCGGTGATGCAGCCCGACAAGATGCTCTCGATTGTGCATCTGTAAAAGTTTGTGAGGGTTTTAGGTGACAAGTCAAATTTCTTCAGCCTCCTGAGGTTGAAGAGGTGCTGTTACGCCTTCCTCACCACACAATCTGTGGGAGTGAACCATTTCAGTTTGTCAGTGGTGTGTACGCCAAGGAAGCTTTCCACTTTCTCCACTGCGGTCCCGTCTATGTGGATAGGGGGGTGCTCCATCTGCTGTTTCCTGAAGTCCATTATCATCTCTTTTGTTTTGTTGACTTTGAATGAGAATGATTTTGAATGATTTTCCTGGCACCACGCTCCCAGAGCCCTCTCCTCCTCCCTGTCACGACTTCTGCCGAAGTCGGTTCCTCTCCTTGTTCGGGCGGCGTTCGGCGGTCGACGTCACCGGTCTTCTAGCCATCGCCGATCCACCTTTCATTTTCCATTTGTTTTGTCTTGTTTTCCCGCACACCTGGTTTACATTCCCTCATTACTTGACGTGCATATAACCCTCTGTTCCCCCCATGTCTGTGTGTGGAATTGTTTATTGTAAAGTGTATGTGCGCTTCAGACTGGTTTGCTACGGGTTATTTCAAACTGTATTTTGTTGTTCGGGGTGCAGTTTGTGTTGCCTCATTAAACTGCTCCGGTTGTTACCCAGTTCTGCTCTCCTGCGCCTGACTTCCCTGCAGTCAGTGACGCACCTCTTACACTCCCTGTAGGATGTCTCATCATTGTTGGTTATCAAGCCTACTACTGTTGTGTCATCTGCAAACTTGATGATTGAGTTGGAGGTCATGGGTGAGCAGGGAGTACAGGAGGGGACTGAGCACGCAGCCTTGTGGGGCCCCAGTGTTGACGATCAGTGAAGTGAAGGTGTTGTTTCCTACCTTCACCACCAGGGGACGGCCCGTCAGGAAGTCCAGGACCCAGTTGCACAGGGCGGGGTTCCCAGGTCCCAGGGCCTCAATTTTAATGATGAGCTTGGAGGGTACTATGGTGTTGAATACTGAGCTATAGTCAATGACCAGCATTCTTACATATGTATTCCTCTTGTCTAGATGGGATAGGGCAGTGTGCAGTGTGATGGCGATTGCATCGTCTGTGGATCTATTGGGGCGGTAAGCAAATTGAAGTGGGTCTAGGGTGTCAGGTAGGGTGGAGGTGATTTGATCCTTGACTAGTCTCCCGAAGCACTTCATGATGATAGAAGTGAGTGCTACGGGGCGATAGTCATTTAGTTCAGTTACCTTTGCTTTCTTAGGTACAGGAACAATGGTGGCCATCTTGAAGCATGTGGGGACAGCAGACTGGGATGGGGAGAGATTGAATATGTCTGTAAATACACCAGCCAGCTGGTCTGCGCATGCTCTGATGACGTGGCTAGGGATGCCGTCTGAGCCGGCAGCCTTGCGAGGGTTAACAGGTGCAGAAAGCTCATTGATGGCTACAACAACTGTTTGTCAGCCATTTTCTTGGCCAAAGGCTTCACAACCAAGTATTGGTTCCTCATTTTCTCCAGGCCATTTGTCTGTATTTTCTGAATTAAGTTGTTTCAAAAAACGAAAATTTGTTCTGCATTGTTTGAAAATCTAATAACAATGTGTGGAGACCAAAAGTTATTTTCAATTTCAACTTATGTAACGGCTTTCGTTGGTGGAAGGAGAGGAGGACCAAAATGCAGCATGGTACGTATCCATAATATAGTTTAATCGAGAATGAATACAAAATACAAAAAGAACAAGAGAATAAATGAAAACTGACACAGTCCCCCGTATGGTGCAAACACTGAAACGGAAAATAACTACCCACAACCCATAGTGGGAAAACAGGCTACCTAAGTATGATTCTCAATCAGAGACAACGATCAACACCTGCCTCTGATTGAGAACCATACTAGGCCAAACACAGAAATATAACACACAGAACAAAACATAGAAAAACAACAGAGTGCCCACCGCTACTCAAGTCCTGACCGAACTAAAAATAAAGACATAAAAAAGGAACTAAGGTCAGAACGTGACAACTTATTTGAGAAGAAATAGGGAATTATTAAAGAAAAGTGCAACTGTCGTTCTTAACAAATCCAGTTTCTTCTATTCCACAAGAGATATAATGATGTGTTTTGAATGACACTATGAATGAGTCTTTTCCAGGAAGTAAACACAGTCCCACTATTAGGATAGCTGTGAAGCTGCGTTTTGACTAGAGGTCGACAGACTATGATTTTTCAACGCCGATACCGATTATTGTATGTCCAAAAAAAGCCGATACCGATTAATCGGCCGATTTTTATTTGTATTTATTTATTTATTTGTAATAATGACAATTACAATAATACTGAATGAACACTTTTATTTTAACTTAATATAATACATCAATAAAATCTATTTAGCCTCAAATAAATAATGAAACATGTTCAATTTGGTTTAAATAATGCAAAAACAAAGTGTTGGAGAAGAAAGGAAAAGTGCAATATGTGCCATGTAAGAAAGCTAACGTTTAAGTTCCTTGCTCAGAACATGAGAACATATGAAAGCTGGTGGTTCCTTTTAACATGAGTCTTCAATATTCCCAGGTAAGATGTTTTAGGTTTTAGTTATTATAGGAATTATAGGACTATTTCTCTCTATACCATTTGTATTTCATATACCTTTGACTATTGGATGTTCTTATAGGCACTTTAGTATTGCCAGTGTAACAGTATAGCTTCCATCCCTCTCCTCGCCCCTACCTGGGCTCGAACCAGGAACACATCGACAACAGCCACCCTCGAAGCATCGTTACCCATCGCTCCACAAAAGCCGTGGCCCTTGCAGAGCAAGGGGAACACCTATTTCAAGGTCTCAGAGCGAGTGACGTCACCGATTGAAACGCTATTAGCGCGCACCCCGCTAACTCGCTAGCCATTTCACATCGGTTACACCAGCCTAATCTCGGTAGTTGATAGGCTTGAAGCCATTAACAGCTCAATGCTTGAAGCACAGCGAAGAGCTGCTGGCAAACGCACGAAAGTGCTGTTTGAATGAATGCTTACGAGCCTGCTGCTGCCTACCACCACCCAGTCAGACTGCTCTATCAAATATCAAATCATAGACCTAATTATAACATAATAACACACAGAAATATGAGCCTTAGGTCATTAATATGGTCGAATCCGGAAACTATCATTTCGAAAATAAAACGTTTATTCTTTCAGTGAAATATGGAACCGTTCCGTATTTTATCTAACGGGTGGCATCCAAGTCTAAATATTCCTGTTACATTGCACAACCTTCAATGTTATGTCATTACGTAAAATTCTGGCAAATTAGTTCGCAACGAGCCAGGCGGCCCAAACTGTTGCATATACCCTGACTCTGCGTACAATGAACGCAAGAGAAGTGACACAATTTCCCTAGTTTAATATTGCCTGCTAACCTGGATATCTTTTAACTAAATATGCAGGTTTAAAAATATATACTTCTGTGTATTGATTTTAAGAAAGGCATTGATGTTTATGGTTAGGTGCATTCGTGTAACGATTGGGATTTTTTCGCAAATGCGCTTTTGTTAAATCATCCCCCGTTTGGCGAAGTTGGCTGTCTTTGTTAGGAAGAAATAGTCTTCACACAGTTCGCAACGAGCCAGGCGGCCCAAACTGCTGCATATACCCTGACTCTGTTGCACAGAACGCAAGAGAAGTGACACAATTTCCCTAGTTAAAAGAAATTCATGTTAGCAGGCAATATTAACTAAATATGCAGGTTTAATAATATTTACTTGTGAATTGATTTTAAGAAAGCATTGATGGTTAGGTACATTGGTGCAACGACAGTGCTTTTTTCGTGAATGCACTTGTTAAATCACCCGTTTGGCGAAGTAGACTGTGATTCGATGATAAATTAACAGGCACCGCGTTGATTATATGCAACGCAGGACACGCTAGATAAACTAGTAATATCATCAACCATGTGTAGTTAACTAGTGATTATGTTAAGATTGATTGTTTTTTATAAGATAAGTTTAATGCTAGCTGGCACCTTACCTTGGCTCCTTGCTGCACTCGCATAACAGGTAGTCAGCCTGCCACGCAGTCTCCTTGTGGAGTGCAATGTAATCGGCCACGATCGGTGTACAAAAATGCAGATTACCGAGTGTTATGAAAACTTGAAATCGGACCTAATTAATCGGCCATTCCGATTAATCGGTCGACCTCTAGTTTTGAATGACGCTATGAATTAGTCTTTTCCAGGAAGTAAACACAGGCCCACTATTAGGATAACTGTGAAGCTTTTTCATTGGCAGGACAGAACGGAAGCATCTCCTAAACTCAAAGGCGGGGATGTGTGTGTCTCTTTGCTAACAACAGCTGGTCCTCAATCTCTAATATTAAGGAAGTCTGGAGGTTCTGCTCACCTGAGGTAGAATACCTCATGATAAGCTGTAGACCATACTATGGTGAGAGTTTTCACCTATATTTTTCATGGCTGTCTATTTACCACCAAAAACCGATGCTGGTACTCAACGAGCTATGTAGGGCTATAAGCCAAGAAGAAAATGCTCATCCAGAGGCAGCACTCCTAGTGGCCGGTGATTTTATTGCAGGAAAACCGAAATCCTTTAAACTTGATTTCTACCAGCATGTCCTCATTTCTACCAGCATGTCACCTGTGCAATGAGGGGAAAAAACTCTAGATCACCTCTATTCAACACACAGAGACGTATACAAAGCTTTCCCTCGCCCTCCATTTGGTAAATCTGACCATAACTATATCCTCCTGATTCCTGCTTACAATCAAAAACTCAAACAGGAAGTACCAGTGACAAGTTAAATTTTGAATTTGCCCGATGAAGCGGATGCTAAGGTTTAGGACTGTTTCTCTGGCACAGACTGGAATATGTTCTGGGATTTATCCGATGTTATTGTGGAGTTCACCACTTCAGTCACCGGCTTCATTAATAAGTGCATCGACAACATCGTCTCCAGTGACCGTGCGTACATTTCCCAACCAGAAGCCATTGATTACAGACAACATCTGCACTGAGCTAAAGGCTTGAGCTGCCGCTTTCAAGGAGCGGGACAATAGTATGTTGACAAGCTGAATGTGCCGAGCTGTCTGTTTTTAAAATACTAGCACACATCTCGGACACCAATGCATACCCCACAAGACATCCCACCAGAGGTCTCTTCACAGTCCCCAAGTCCAGAACAGACTATGGGAGGTGCACAGTACTACATAGAGCCATGACTACATGGAACTCTATTCCACATCAGGTAACTGATGCAAGCAGTAGAATCAGATTTTAAAAGCAGGTAAAAATACACCTTATGGAACAATGGAGACTGTGAAGAGACACACAGCAAGGTACAGAGCCATGCATTCACATACATTGTGAACTTGTTGTATGGTGGTATTGAACATGTTGTGTTGTGGATATGTGGTGGTGTAGGGATGTTATATGATGTACTGTTTTATCTTTAGTTCATTCAGTACAAACGTAGTTCACTGTTTTAACCTGTTGTTTATATAACACTCCAGTTGGTTGTAGTAATGCTGTAAAGTTGGTTGCCAACCGCCTTATAATGTCCAAAGAAGAAGAAAGCCTGTAGGAAGGAGGTTTACCGTTTTATCTGTGAATTTATTGTTGGAGTAGAGGACCTTGTGCTTTATCCCAGGACAAATGAGCTAGCAACAGCAATCTAGCTAACTAAATTGCCATACATGTTCAATGCTTTTTGGCCTGTCCCCAATAATTGTTCCTCCTGATCTCGTCTGATGTGGGTGAACAAAATCAACTTGCGAGCGATGGCAGGGCTTGCAAGCTATTAAGGAATACTTGCTTCGAGTCGAGCAACACTGAACCATGCGTGAGAGCACCAGCTGTTCTGGATGACTTTGTGATCATGCTTTCCGTAGCCGATGTGACCTTTTTAAACAGTTGAAAATTCAGAAGCCCGCAGGGCCAGACGGATTACCAGGATGCGTACTCCGAGCATGCGCTGACAACTGTATTCACTGACATTTTCAACCTCTCCCTGACCCAATCTGTAATACCAACATGTTTCAAGCAGACCACCATAGTCTCTGTGCACAAGAACGCCAAGGTAACCTATTTAAATGATCATCGCCCCGTAGCACTCACATCTGTAGCTATGAAATGCTTTGAAAGGTTGGGCATGACTCCCATTAACACAAACATCTCAGATACCCTATACCCAGTCCAATTTGCACACCGCCCCAACAGATCCACAGATGACGCAATCTCTATTGCACTCCACAGTGCCCTTTCCCACCTGGACTAAAGGAACACCTACGTAAGAATACTGTTCATTGACTACAGCTCAGCGTTCAACACCATAGTGCCCTCCAAGCTGGAAGATACATAGAGAGAGATGCTAGTCAGCATGTCTGCAGAACGTGTTGGTTTGTTAGTCTATCTTGTTATGTGATAATCTTCAATGCACAGCATTTTAAAACATTTTGAGGACAAACCTGTATTTTTGGGGACGTGTGACTCCACTTTGAGGTGATGATTTTGGCAGACCAGACCAGTTACATCTACAGTATAAATCTTAACAAGAAAATACAGTGGGGTTTGATTTTTATTTCTGCTTTGTTGTCAGATTCCCAGAGCAGATATTTATTTTCTCCTCTGTCAGCCTCCTTGATTCTCTTCCTAAAATAATGATTATCTTTCATGTCATTGTAGTTGTGAATATTCCTGGTGTCTTGTTGTGTTTAGGTGAGAGAAATTATGTCATTATAGTTGTGACAGAAGTGATGTAACTCTAGTTCTGATTGGAGGAAGAATGTCTTGGATCAGGACAGACATGGAGGGCTTGTGCCAAGTCTGTTAACTCTCTCTCTCTCTCTCACTCACACACACGCGCACACGCACGCGCACGCGCACACGCACACGCACACACACACACACACACACACACACACACAGTAGAAAACACTAGAATTACACAATAGCATCTGCTTTCAATCTTGTTTATTTTAGATAATTAACTAAGTCATATGATTAAAATAATTTGAGAACTACACAACTACAGCAGTGATATTTTTTAAAGTTACAACTAAACAATGATTTTAAATCAATAAGATAACAATATATATGTCAGACTTGACTTCCTTCATCTGGTCTTTTCCAGACTTTTCTCCTGTGACTTGATGTCTTCCTCTCAGCAGCCGTAGAGTCTGTTGATCCTCAGGATGTCAGTGGTGGACAACCCCTGTCTCTGGCCGATGGGCACGTTGGGGTTGGGGATGGGGGTGATGGTGTCCTTCCCGTTGATAGAGAAGGCTGTATTTCCATAGTGCATGACAGAGCTGTAGTCGTAGGCAGTGTTCAGGTTGTTGGTGTTTGATCTGTCGAAGTTGTAGGCGTTGTTAGAGTCGATGTTACTCCAGTTGATGGTGACATACTGGTCACGGTCGCTCCTGGTTTGTTCGTGCTGGAAGCCCAGAGCGTGGAGAGTCTCGTGCTGAATGACCCCGAAGTAAACGCAGCCGTCCATTTGGAGAGAGACCGTCTGTTGGCCTCCCACTCTCCCAAGAGAGGACCAGCACCCGTCTCTGGGCTCATAGCTGATGAAGTCAACCTGATTCTGACGAGGCACGAAGCGAATGCAGGTCTTGGAAGGGAAGGCCCGGAGGGCATTCTCAATGCCCTGCTTGTTAGAGGAACTGAAGCTACTGCTCACTGTGTAGGGCACTTCAACCAATCCGTTGGTGCCTTTTTTCCAGAAGCACCCTGCACTGTAAAATAACATTCAGCTGGTTAGTCAATTATATCTGAAAGTACAATTAGTTTGACATAAAAAATACATTTGTTATCTTTACTTCAATATAATTAGTCCTTTACTCAACTTCACTTGTTTAACCAACCTGAAATTAAATTATGTATATATATCAACATAAGATGCATGTTAAAACAACTCCAAAGGGAACTGTGTTTAATTTCCCCTCAATTTACTAATTTTAAGTTCCAGCAAAAACTTGACACCTGTCTCTGTTTTTAGAGGATTGTGGGTAATTCCACATTCTTTGACTTTATACTACTTCTACACAATGTTGTATACATATTTTGAAGGCAGAAAATTATATTTCTGTATTAGTATTTAGGTAACTTTCTGAAACATTAAAAGTGAAGTATATTGTACATAAAAATACCTCATCTTGGAAATACTCATAAAGCTGATGCAAATAGTTGTAAAAGTAGAACTGATACAATATTGTTGTTAGTGTGTGTTGGTTGTACCTAAAGCAAACCATGGCATTTCTGGTTGTTGGCGCCACCATGTCTCCCTCCAACAGAAACTGACTGGAGCCGTTATTGGTGGTCAGAATTCTCTCAGTGATGTCTACATCCTCAGGGTCGTCTGTTAGGATCTCTGGTCCACTTCCGTCCTCCATGAGAGGGTTGGCCTGAGAGAGGCCCAGCAGCAGCAGCAGCAGCAGGGTCAGAGAGGGGCTTTGCTCCATCTTCAGTGTGTGGAGAGGAGAGACTCTGGATGGCTCCTTGGATCTGACAGTGGAGAGACTCTGGATGGCTTCTTGGTCCTGGTGATGCTTTGGAGAGTCTTGATGTGTGATTCTGTCTGGTCAGTCCTGGGCTTTTTATACAGTCCTCTACAGGTGTGTCTGCTGGAGGATTATGGGTTGGGGTCCATGTTGTTAGTCCTAAATAAACATCTGAAGGGAGGGCTCCACCACCACACCTACAGTTTCAACACGGTTTTAATCGATACGGGTCCATTTACACCTGGCCATGCCTACTCAACAAATACATCACAGAAACAAACGCACTTACTGTAATGACTCTACTGCAATGATGTGCTGAGGAACGTGTCAGATTGAGCAGGCCACTGGTTAAATATTGTCACGTTGCCATTTCCTGTTTGGAAAATACTATAGAACAGGTAAACAAGTTGTAAACAAGTTGTTCAGACAAACTCAACATTTTAATATTTGTCTGGAAATATTAATCAAATGTATTGGAAGAATGATGTTTGTTATAGATTGTGGTAGTTGTGCCTGTATAGCTTAGGCCAGCATTAGTGGAAAACTGCAAAATAACAAACACCTCCAAAGTCATCATTGGCCTCGTGGTGAAATCCCTGAGCGGTTTCCTTCCTCTCTGGCAACTGAGTTAAGAAGGACGTCTGTATCTTTGTAGTGACTGAGTGTATTGGTACACCATCCAAAGTGTAATTAATAACTTCACCATGATCAAAGGGATATTCAATGTCTGTTTTTTTTATTTTTATCTATCTACCAATAGATGAAATCAAATTTTATTGGTCACAAACACGCGTTTAGCAGATGTCGTTGTGGGTTTAGTGAAATGCTTGTGCTTCTACCTCTGACGAGTGCATTAATATCCACCAAGATATCTAATAATTACACAACATATACACCAATACACACATCTAGTAAAGGAATGGAATCAAGAATATCAGCTCGGTCCCAGCTTTGATGCACCTGTACTGACCTCGCCTTCTGGATGATAGCGGAGTGAACAGATAGTGGCTCGGGTGATTGTTGTCCTGGAGGGCAGGTAATTTGCACCCGGTGATGCTTTAGGCAGACCGCACCACCCTCTGGAGAGCCCTGCGGGTGCAGATGGTGAAGTAGCCGTACCAGGCGGTGATGCAGCCCGACAAGATGCTCTCGATTGTGCATCTGTAAAAGTTTGTGAGGGTTTTAGGTGACAAGTCAAATTTCTTCAGCCTCCTGAGGTTGAAGAGGTGCTGTTACGCCTTCCTCACCACACAATCTGTGGGAGTGAACCATTTCAGTTTGTCAGTGGTGTGTACGCCAAGGAAGCTTTCCACTTTCTCCACTGCGGTCCCGTCTATGTGGATAGGGGGGTGCTCCATCTGCTGTTTCCTGAAGTCCATTATCATCTCTTTTGTTTTGTTGACTTTGAATGAGAATGATTTTGAATGATTTTCCTGGCACCACGCTCCCAGAGCCCTCTCCTCCTCCCTGTCACGACTTCTGCCGAAGTCGGTTCCTCTCCTTGTTCGGGCGGCGTTCGGCGGTCGACGTCACCGATCTTCTAGCCATCGCCGATCCACCTTTCATTTTCCATTTGTTTTGTCTTGTTTTCCCGCACACCTGGTTTACATTCCCTCATTACTTGACGTGCATATAACCCTCTGTTCCCCCCATGTCTGTGTGTGGAATTGTTTATTGTAAAGTGTATGTGCGCTTCAGACTGGTTTGCTACGGGTTATTTCAAACTGTATTTTGTTGTTCGGGGTGCAGTTTGTGTTGCCTCATTAAACTGCTCCGGTTGTTACCCAGTTCTGCTCTCCTGCGCCTGACTTCCCTGCAGTCAGTGACGCACCTCTTACACTCCCTGTAGGATGTCTCATCATTGTTGGTTATCAAGCCTACTACTGTTGTGTCATCTGCAAACTTGATGATTGAGTTGGAGGTCATGGGTGAGCAGGGAGTACAGGAGGGGACTGAGCACGCAGCCTTGTGGGGCCCCAGTGTTGACGATCAGCGAAGTGAAGGTGTTGTTTCCTACCTTCACCACCAGGGGACGGCCCGTCAGGAAGTCCAGGACCCAGTTGCACAGGGCGGGGTTCCCAGGTCCCAGGGCCTCAATTTTAATGATGAGCTTGGAGGGTACTATGGTGTTGAATACTGAGCTATAGTCAATGACCAGCATTCTTACATATGTATTCCTCTTGTCTAGATGGGATAGGGCAGTGTGCAGTGTGATGGCGATTGCATCGTCTGTGGATCTATTGGGGCGGTAAGCAAATTGAAGTGGGTCTAGGGTGTCAGGTAGGGTGGAGGTGATTTGATCCTTGACTAGTCTCCCGAAGCACTTCATGATGATAGAAGTGAGTGCTACGGGGCGATAGTCATTTAGTTCAGTTACCTTTGCTTTCTTAGGTACAGGAACAATGGTGGCCATCTTGAAGCATGTGGGGACAGCAGACTGGGATGGGGAGAGATTGAATATGTCTGTAAATACACCAGCCAGCTGGTCTGCGCATGCTCTGATGACGTGGCTAGGGAGGCCGTCTGGGCCGGCAGCCTTGCGAGGGTTAACAGGTGCAGAAAGCTCATTGATGGCTACAACAACTGTTTGTCAGCCATTTTCTTGGCCAAAGGCTTCACAACCAAGTATTGGTTCCTCATTTTCTCCAGGCCATTTGTCTGTATTTTCTGAATTAAGTTGTTTCAAAAAACGAAAATTTGTTCTGCATTGTTTGAAAATCTAATAACAATGTGTGGAGACCAAAAGTTATTTTCAATTTCAACTTATGTAACGGCTTTCGTTGGTGGAAGGAGAGGAGGACCAAAATGCAGCATGGTACGTATCCATAATATAGTTTAATCGAGAATGAATACAAAATACAAAAAGAACAAGAGAATAAATGAAAACTGACACAGTCCCCCGTATGGTGCAAACACTGAAACGGAAAATAACTACCCACAACCCATAGTGGGAAAACAGGCTACCTAAGTATGATTCTCAATCAGAGACAACGATCAACACCTGCCTCTGATTGAGAACCATACTAGGCCAAACACAGAAATATAACACACAGAACAAAACATAGAAAAACAACAGAGTGCCCACCGCTACTCAAGTCCTGACCGAACTAAAAATAAAGACATAAAAAAGGAACTAAGGTCAGAACGTGACAACTTATTTGAGAAGAAATAGGGAATTATTAAAGAAAAGTGCAACTGTCGTTCTTAACAAATCCAGTTTCTTCTATTCCACAAGGGATATAATGATGTGTTTTGAATGACACTATGAATGAGTCTTTTCCAGGAAGTAAACACAGTCCCACTATTAGGATAGCTGTGAAGCTGCGTTTTGACTAGAGGTCGACAGACTATGATTTTTCAACGCCGATACCGATTATTGTATGTCCAAAAAAAGCCGATACCGATTAATCGGCCGATTTTTATTTGTATTTATTTATTTATTTGTAATAATGACAATTACAATAATACTGAATGAACACTTTTATTTTAACTTAATATAATACATCAATAAAATCTATTTAGCCTCAAATAAATAATGAAACATGTTCAATTTGGTTTAAATAATGCAAAAACAAAGTGTTGGAGAAGAAAGGAAAAGTGCAATATGTGCCATGTAAGAAAGCTAGGTAAGATGTTTTAGGTTTTAGTTATTATAGGAATTATAGGACTATTTCTCTCTATACCATTTGTATTTCATATACCTTTGACTATTGGATGTTCTTATAGGCACTTTAGTATTGCCAGTGTAACAGTATAGCTTCCATCCCTCTCCTCGCCCCTACCTGGGCTCGAACCAGGAACACATCGACAACAGCCACCCTCGAAGCATCGTTACCCATCGCTCCACAAAAGCCGTGGCCCTTGCAGAGCAAGGGGAACACCTATTTCAAGGTCTCAGAGCGAGTGACGTCACCGATTGAAACGCTATTAGCGCGCACCCCGCTAACTCGCTAGCCATTTCACATCGGTTACACCAGCCTAATCTCGGTAGTTGATAGGCTTGAAGCCATTAACAGCTCAATGCTTGAAGCACAGCGAAGAGCTGCTGGCAAACGCACGAAAGTGCTGTTTGAATGAATGCTTACGAGCCTGCTGCTGCCTACCACCACCCAGTCAGACTGCTCTATCAAATATCAAATCATAGACCTAATTATAACATAATAACACACAGAAATATGAGCCTTAGGTCATTAATATGGTCGAATCCGGAAACTATCATTTCGAAAATAAAACGTTTATTCTTTCAGTGAAATATGGAACCGTTCCGTATTTTATCTAACGGGTGGCATCCAAGTCTAAATATTCCTGTTACATTGCACAACCTTCAATGTTATGTCATTACATAAAATTCTGGCAAATTAGTTCGCAACGAGCCAGGCGGCCCAAACTGTTGCATATACCCTGACTCTGCGTACAATGAACGCAAGAGAAGTGACACAATTTCCCTAGTTTAATATTGCCTGCTAACCTGGATATCTTTTAACTAAATATGCAGGTTTAAAAATATATACTTCTGTGTATTGATTTTAAGAAAGGCATTGATGTTTATGGTTAGGTGCATTCGTGCAACGATTGGGATTTTTTCGCAAATGCGCTTTTGTTAAATCATCCCCCGTTTGGCGAAGTTGGCTGTCTTTGTTAGGAAGAAATAGTCTTCACACAGTTCGCAACGAGCCAGGCGGCCCAAACTGCTGCATATACCCTGACTCTGTTGCACAGAACGCAAGAGAAGTGACACAATTTCCCTAGTTAAAAGAAATTCATGTTAGCAGGCAATATTAACTAAATATGCAGGTTTAATAATATTTACTTGTGAATTGATTTTAAGAAAGCATTGATGGTTAGGTACATTGGTGCAACGACAGTGCTTTTTTCGTGAATGCACTTGTTAAATCACCCGTTTGGCGAAGTAGGCTGTGATTCGATGATAAATTAACAGGCACCGCATCGATTATATGCAACGCAGGACACGCTAGATAAACTAGTAATATCATCAACCATGTGTAGTTATAACTAGTGATTATGTTAAGATTGATTGTTTTTTATAAGATAAGTTTAATGCTAGCTGGCACCTTACCTTGGCTCCTTGCTGCACTCGCATAACAGGTAGTCAGCCTGCCACGCAGTCTCCTTGTGGAGTGCAATGTAATCGGCCACGATCGGTGTACAAAAATGCAGATTACCGAGTGTTATGAAAACTTGAAATCGGACCTAATTAATCGGCCATTCCGATTAATTAATTCCGGTCGACCTCTAGTTTTGAATGACGCTATGAATTAGTCTTTTCCAGGAAGTAAACACAGGCCCACTATTAGGATAACTGTGAAGCTTTTTCATTGGCAGGACAGAACGGAAGCATCTCCTAAACTCAAAGGCGGGGATGTGTGTGTCTCTTTGCTAACAACAGCTGGTCCTCAATCTCTAATATTAAGGAAGTCTGGAGGTTCTGCTCACCTGAGGTAGAATACCTCATGATAAGCTGTAGACCATACTATGGTGAGAGTTTTCACCTATATTTTTCATGGCTGTCTATTTACCACCAAAAACCGATGCTGGTACTCAACGAGCTATGTAGGGCTATAAGCCAAGAAGAAAATGCTCATCCAGAGGCAGCACTCCTAGTGGCCGGTGATTTTATTGCAGGAAAACCGAAATCCTTTAAACTTGATTTCTACCAGCATGTCCTCATTTCTACCAGCATGTCACCTGTGCAATGAGGGGAAAAAACTCTAGATCACCTCTATTCAACACACAGAGACGTATACAAAGCTTTCCCTCGCCCTCCATTTGGTAAATCTGACCATAACTATATCCTCCTGATTCCTGCTTACAATCAAAAACTCAAACAGGAAGTACCAGTGACAAGTTAAATTTTGAATTTGCCCGATGAAGCGGATGCTAAGGTTCAGGACTGTTTCTCTGGCACAGACTGGAATATGTTCTGGGATTTATCCGATGTTATTGTGGAGTTCACCACTTCAGTCACCGGCTTCATTAATAAGTGCATCGACAACATCGTCTCCAGTGACCGTGCGTACATTTCCCAACCAGAAGCCATTGATTACAGACAACATCTGCACTGAGCTAAAGGCTTGAGCTGCCGCTTTCAAGGAGCGGGACAATAGTATGTTGACAAGCTGAATGTGCCGAGCTGTCTGTTTTTAAAATACTAGCACACATCTCGGACACCAATGCATACCCCACAAGACATCCCACCAGAGGTCTCTTCACAGTCCCCAAGTCCAGAACAGACTATGGGAGGTGCACAGTACTACATAGAGCCATGACTACATGGAACTCTATTCCACATCAGGTAACTGATGCAAGCAGTAGAATCAGATTTTAAAAGCAGGTAAAAATACACCTTATGGAACAATGGAGACTGTGAAGAGACACACAGCAAGGTACAGAGCCATGCATTCACATACATTGTGAACTTGTTGTATGGGGGTATTGAACATGTTGTGTTGTGGATATGTGGTGGTGTAGGGATGTTATATGATGTACTGTTTTATCTTTAGTTCATTCAGTACAAACGTAGTTCACTGTTTTAACCTGTTGTTTTATATGTAACACTCCAGTTGGTTGTAGTAATGCTGTAAAGTTGGTTGCCAACCGCCTTATAATGTCCAAAGAAGAAGAAAGCCTGTAGGAAGGAGGTTTACCGTTTTATCTGTGAATTTATTGTTGGAGTAGAGGACCTTGTGCTTTATCCCAGGACAAATGAGCTAGCAACAGCAATCTAGCTAACTAAATTGCCATACATGTTCAATGCTTTTTGACCTGTCCCCAATAATTGTTCCTCCTGATCTCGTCTGATGTGGGTGAACAAAATCAACTTGCGAGCGATGGCAGGGCTTGCAAGCTATTAAGGAATACTTGCTTCGAGTCGAGCAACACTGAACCATGCGTGAGAGCACCAGCTGTTCTGGATGACTTTGTGATCATGCTTTCCGTAGCCGATGTGACCTTTGAAACAGTTGCAAATTAACAAGCCCGCAGGGCCAGACGGATTACCAGGACACATACTCCGAGCATGCGCTGACAAGTGTATTCACTTACATTTTCAACCTCTCCCTGACCCAATCTGTAATACCAACATGTTTCAAGCAGACCACCATAGTCTCTGTGCACAAGAACACCAAGGTAACCTATTTAAATGATCATCGCCCCGTAGCACTCACATCTGTAGCTATGAAATGCTTTGAAAGGTTGGGCATGACTCCCATTAACACAAACATCTCAGATACCCTATACCCAGTCCAATTTGCACACCGCCCCAACAGAGCCGCAGATGACGCAAACTCTATTGCACTGCACACGGCCCTTTCCCACCTGGAGTATAGGAACACCTACGTAAGAATGCTGTTCATTGATTACAGCTCAGCGTTAAACACCATAGTGCCCTCCAAGCTGGAAGATAAATAGAGAGAGATGCTAGTCAGCATGTCTGCAGAACGTGTTAGTTTGTTAGTCTATCTTGTTATGTGATAATCTTCAATGCACAGCATTTTAAAACATTTTGAGGACAAACCTGTATTTTTGGGGACGTGTGACTCCACTTTGAGGTGATGATTTTGGCAGACCAGACCAGTTACATCTACAGTATAAATCTTAACAAGAAAATACAGTGGGGTTTGATTTTTATTTCTGCTTTGTTGTCAGATTCCCAGAGCAGATATTTATTTTCTCCTCTGTCAGCCTCCTTGATTCTCTTCCTAAAATAATGATTATCTTTCATGTCATTGTAGTTGTGAATATTCCTGGTGTCTTGTTGTGTTTAGGTGAGAGAAATTATGTCATTATAGTTGTGACAGAAGTGATGTAACTCTAGTTCTGATTGGAGGAAGAATGTCTTGGATCAGGACAGACATGGAGGGCTTGTGCCAAAAGTCTGTTAACTCTCTCTCTCTCTCTCTCTCTCTCTCTCTCTCTCTCACACACACACACGCACACGCACACGCACACACACACACACACACACACACACACACACACACACACACACACACACACACACACACACACACACACACACACACACACACACAGTAGAAAACACTAGAATTACACAATAGCATCTGCTTTCAATCTTGTTTATTTTAGATAATTAACTAAGTCATATGATTAAAATAATTTGAGAACTACACAACTACAGCAGTGATATTTTTTAAAGTTACAACTAAACAATGATTTTAAATCAATAAGATAACAATATATGTGTCAGACTTGACTTCCTTCATCTGGTCTTTTCCAGACTTTTCTCCTGTGACTTGATGTCTTCCTCTCAGCAGCCGTAGAGTCTGTTGATCCTCAGGATGTCAGTGGTGGACAACCCCTGTCTCTGGCCGATGGGCACGTTGGGGTTGGGGATGGGGGTGATGGTGTCCATCCCGTTGATAGAGAAGGCTGTATTTCCATAGTGCATGACAGAGCTGTAGTCGTAGGCAGTGTTCAGGTTGTTGGTGTTTGATCTGTCGAAGTTGTAGGCGTTGTTAGAGTCGATGTTACTCCAGTTGATGGTGACATACTGGTCACGGTCGCTCCTGGTTTGTTCGTGCTGGAAGCCCAGAGCGTGGAGAGTCTCGTGCTGAATGACCCCGAAGTAAACGCAGCCGTCCATTTGGAGAGAGACCGTCTGTTGGCCTCCCACTCTCCCAAGAGAGGACCAGCACCCGTCTCTGGGCTCGTAGCTGATGAAGTCAACCTGATTCTGACGAGGCACGAAGCGAATGCAGGTCTTGGAAGGGAAGGCCCGGAGGGCATTCTCAATGCCCTGCTTGTCAGAGGAACTGAAGCTACTGCTCACTGTGTAGGGCACTTCAACCAATCCGTCTGTGCCTTTTGTCCAGAAGCACCCTGCACTGTAAAATAACATTCAGCTGGTTAGTCAAATATATCTGAAAATACAATTATTTTGACATAAAAAAATATATTTGTTAAATTAAAGTATGTATATATATCAACATAAGATGCAGGTAAAAACAACTCCAAGGGGAACTGTGTTTCATTTTCCCTCAATTTACTAATTTTAAGTTCCAGCAAAAACTTGACACCTATCTGTTTTTATAGGATTGTGGGTAATTCCACATTCTTTGACTTTATACTACTTCTACACAATGTTGTATACATATTTTGAAGGCAGAAAATTATATTTCTGTATTAGTATTTAGGTAACTTTCTGAAACATTAAAAGTGAAGTATATTGTACATAAAAATACCTAATCTTGGAAATACTCAAAAAAGCTGATGCAGATAGATGTAAAAGTAGAATTCATACAATATTGTTGTTAGTGTGTGTTGGTTGTACCTAAAGCAAACCATGGCATTTCTGGTTGTTGGCGCCACCATGTCTCCCTCCAACAGAAACTGACTGGAGCCGTTATTGGTGGTCAGAATTCTCTCAGTGATGTCTACATCCTCAGGGTCGTCTGTTAGGATCTCTGGTCCACTTCCGTCCTCCATGAGAGGGTTGGCCTGAGAGAGGCCCAGCAGCAGCAGCAGCAGCAGGGTCAGAGAGGGGCTTTGCTCCATCTTCAGTGTGTGGAGAGGAGAGACTCTGGATGGCTCCTTGGATCTGACAGTGGAGAGACTCTAGATGGCTTCTTGGTCCTGGAGATGCTTTGGAGAGTCTTGATGTGTGATTCTGTCTGGTCAGTCCTGGGCTTTTTATACAGTCCTCTACAGGTGTGTCTGCTAGAGGATTATGGGTTGGGGTCCATGTTGTTAGTCCTAAATATACGTCTGAAGGGAGGGTTCCACCACCACACCTACAGTTTCAACATGGTTTTAATCCGTACAGGTCCATTTACACCTGGCCACGCCTACTCAACAAACACGTCACAGAAACAAACGCATTTACTGTAATGACTCTACTGCAATGATGTGCTGAGGAACGTGTCAGATTGAGCAGGCCACTGGTTAAATATTGTCACATTGACATTTCCTGTTTGGAAAATACTATAGAACAGGTAAACAAGTTGTAAACAAGAGTTCAGACATACTCATCGTTTTAATATTTGTCTGGAAATATTAATCAAATGTATTGGAAGAATGATGTTTGTTATAGATTGTGGTAGTTGTGCCTGTATAGCTTAGGCCAGCATTAGTGGAAAACTGCAAAATAACAAACACCTCCAAAGTCTTCATTGGCCTCGTGGTGAAATCCCTGAGCGGTTTCCTTCCTCTCTGGCAACTGAGTTAAGAAGGACATCTGTATCTTTGTAATGACTGAGTGTATTGGTACACCATCCAAAGTGTAATTAATAACTTCACCATGATCAAAGGGATATTCAATGTCTGTTTTTTTTTATTTTTATCTATCTACCAATAGATGAAATCAAATTTTATTGGTCACAAACACGCGTTTAGCAGATGTCGTTGTGGGTTTAGCGAAATGCTTGTGCTTCTACCTCTGACGAGTGCATTAATATCTACCAAGATATCTAACAATTACACAACATATACACCAATACACACATCTAGTAAAGGAATGGAATCAAGAATATCAGCTCGGTCCCAGCTTTGATGCACCTGTACTGACCTCGCCTTCTGGATGATAGCGGAGTGAACAGATAGTGGCTCGGGTGATTGTTGTCCTGGAGGGCAGGTAATTTGCACCCGGTGATGCTTTAGGCAGACTGCACCACCCTCTGGAGGGCCCTGCGGGTGCAGATGGTGAAGTTGCCGTACCAGGCGGTGATGCAGCCCGACAAGATGCTCTCGATTGTGCATCTGTAAAAGTTTGTGAGGGTTTTAGGTGACAAGTCAAATTTCTTCAGCCTCCTGAGGTTGAAGAGGTGCTGTTACGCCTTCCTCACCACGCAATCTGTGGGAGTGAACCATTTCAGTTTGTCAATGGTGTGTACGCCAAGGAAGCTTTCCACTTTCTCCACTGCGGTCCCGTCTATGTGGATAGGGGGGTGCTCCATCTGCTGTTTCCTGAAGTCCACGATCATCTCCTTTGATTTGTTGACTTTGAATGAGAGGTTATTTTCCTGGCACCACACTCCCAGAGCCCTCTCCTCCTCCCTGTCACGACTTCCGCCGAAGTCGGTTCCTCTCCTTGTTCGTGCGGCGTTCGGCGGTCGACGTCACCGGTCTTCTAGCCATCGCCAATCCACCTTTAATTTTCCATTTGTTTTGTCTTGTTTTCCCGCACACCTGGTTTACATTCCCTCATTACTTGACGTGCATATAACCCTCTGTTCCCCCCATGTCTGTGTGTGGAATTGTTTATTGTAAAGTGTATGTGCGCTTCAGACTGGTTTGCTACGGGTTATTTCAAACTGTATTTTGTTGTTCGGGGTGCAGTTTGTGTTGCCTCATTAAACTGCTCCGGTTGTTACCCAGTTCTGCTCTCCTGCGCCTGACTTCCCTGCAGTCAGTGACGCACCTCTTACACTCCCTGTAGGATGTCTCATCATTGTTGGTTATCAAGCCTACTACTGTTGTGTCATCTGCAAACTTGATGATTGAGTTGGAGGTCATGGGTGAGCAGGGAGTACAGGAGGGGACTGAGCACGCAGCCTTGTGGGGCCCCAGTGTTGACGATCAGCGAAGTGAAGGTGTTGTTTCCTACCTTCACCACCAGGGGACGGCCCGTCAGGAAGTCCAGGACCCAGTTGCACAGGGCGGGGTTCCCAGGTCCCAGGGCCTCAATTTTAATGATGAGCTTGGAGGGTACTATGGTGTTGAATACTGAGCTATAGTCAATGACCAGCATTCTTACATATGTATTCCTCTTGTCTAGATGGGATAGGGCAGTGTGCAGTGTGATGGCGATTGCATCGTCTGTGGATCTATTGGGGCGGTAAGCAAATTGAAGTGGGTCTAGGGTGTCAGGTAGGGTGGAGGTGATTTGATCCTTGACTAGTCTCCCGAAGCACTTCATGATGATAGAAGTGAGTGCTACGGGGCGATAGTCATTTAGTTCAGTTACCTTTGCTTTCTTAGGTACAGGAACAATGGTGGCCATCTTGAAGCATGTGGGGACAGCAGACTGGGATGGGGAGAGATTGAATATGTCTGTAAATACACCAGCCAGCTGGTCTGCGCATGCTCTGATGACGTGGCTAGGGATGCCGTCTGAGCCGGCAGCCTTGCGAGGGTTAACAGGTGCAGAAAGCTCATTGATGGCTACAACAACTGTTTGTCAGCCATTTTCTTGGCCAAAGGCTTCACAACCAAGTATTGGTTCCTCATTTTCTCCAGGCCATTTGTCTGTATTTTCTGAATTAAGTTGTTTCAAAAAACGAAAATTTGTTCTGCATTGTTTGAAAATCTAATAACAATGTGTGGAGACCAAAAGTTATTTTCAATTTCAACTTATGTAACGGCTTTCGTTGGTGGAAGGAGAGGAGGACCAAAATGCAGCATGGTACGTATCCATAATATAGTTTAATCGAGAATGAATACAAAATACAAAAAGAACAAGAGAATAAATGAAAACTGACACAGTCCCCCGTATGGTGCAAACACTGAAACAGAAAATAACTACCCACAACCCATAGTGGGAAAACAGGCTACCTAAGTATGATTCTCAATCAGAGACAACGATCAACACCTGCCTCTGATTGTGAACCATACTAGGCCAAACACAGAAATATAACACACAGAACAAAACATAGAAAAACAACAGAGTGCCCACCGCTACTCAAGTCCTGACCGAACTAAAAATAAAGACATAAAAAAGGAACTAAGGTCAGAACGTGACAACTTATTTGAGAAGAAATAGGGAATTATTAAAGAAAAGTGCAACTGTCGTTCTTAACAAATCCAGTTTCTTCTATTCCACAAGAGATATAATGATGTGTTTTGAATGACACTATGAATGAGTCTTTTCCAGGAAGTAAACACAGTCCCACTATTAGGATAGCTGTGAAGCTGCGTTTTGACTAGAGGTCGACAGACTATGATTTTTCAACGCCGATACCGATTATTGTATGTCCAAAAAAAGCCGATACCGATTAATCGGCCGATTTTTATTTGTATTTATTTATTTATTTGTAATAATGACAATTACAATAATACTGAATGAACACTTTTATTTTAACTTAATATAATACATCAATAAAATCTATTTAGCCTCAAATAAATAATGAAACATGTTCAATTTGGTTTAAATAATGCAAAAACAAAGTGTTGGAGAAGAAAGGAAAAGTGCAATATGTGCCATGTAAGAAAGCTAACGTTTAAGTTCCTTGCTCAGAACATGAGAACATATGAAAGCTGGTGGTTCCTTTTAACATGAGTCTTCAATATTCCCAGGTAAGATGTTTTAGGTTTTAGTTATTATAGGAATTATAGGACTATTTCTCTCTATACCATTTGTATTTCATATACCTTTGACTATTGGATGTTCTTATAGGCACTTTAGTATTGCCAGTGTAACAGTATAGCTTCCATCCCTCTCCTCGCCCCTACCTGGGCTCGAACCAGGAACACATCGACAACAGCCACCCTCGAAGCATCGTTACCCATCGCTCCACAAAAGCCGTGGCCCTTGCAGAGCAAGGGGAACACCTATTTCAAGGTCTCAGAGCGAGTGACGTCACCGATTGAAACGCTATTAGCGCGCACCCCGCTAACTCGCTAGCCATTTCACATCGGTTACACCAGCCTAATCTCGGTAGTTGATAGGCTTGAAGCCATTAACAGCTCAATGCTTGAAGCACAGCGAAGAGCTGCTGGCAAACGCACGAAAGTGCTGTTTGAATGAATGCTTACGAGCCTGCTGCTGCCTACCACCACCCAGTCAGACTGCTCTATCAAATATCAAATCATAGACCTAATTATAACATAATAACACACAGAAATATGAGCCTTAGGTCATTAATATGGTCGAATCCGGAAACTATCATTTCGAAAATAAAACGTTTATTCTTTCAGTGAAATATGGAACCGTTCCGTATTTTATCTAACGGGTGGCATCCAAGTCTAAATATTCCTGTTACATTGCACAACCTTCAATGTTATGTCATTACGTAAAATTCTGGCAAATTAGTTCGCAACGAGCCAGGCGGCCCAAACTGTTGCATATACCCTGACTCTGCGTACAATGAACGCAAGAGAAGTGACACAATTTCCCTAGTTTAATATTGCCTGCTAACCTGGATATCTTTTAACTAAATATGCAGGTTTAAAAATATATACTTCTGTGTATTGATTTTAAGAAAGGCATTGATGTTTATGGTTAGGTGCATTCGTGCAACGATTGGGATTTTTTCGCAAATGCGCTTTTGTTAAATCATCCCCCGTTTGGCGAAGTTGGCTGTCTTTGTTAGGAAGAAATAGTCTTCACACAGTTCGCAACGAGCCAGGCGGCCCAAACTGCTGCATATACCCTGACTCTGTTGCACAGAACGCAAGAGAAGTGACACAATTTCCCTAGTTAAAAGAAATTCATGTTAGCAGGCAATATTAACTAAATATGCAGGTTTAATAATATTTACTTGTGAATTGATTTTAAGAAAGCATTGATGGTTAGGTACATTGGTGCAACGACAGTGCTTTTTTCGTGAATGCACTTGTTAAATCACCCGTTTGGCGAAGTAGACTGTGATTCGATGATAAATTAACAGGCACCGCGTTGATTATATGCAACGCAGGACACGCTAGATAAACTAGTAATATCATCAACCATGTGTAGTTAACTAGTGATTATGTTAAGATTGATTGTTTTTTATAAGATAAGTTTAATGCTAGCTGGCACCTTACCTTGGCTCCTTGCTGCACTCGCATAACAGGTAGTCAGCCTGCCACGCAGTCTCCTTGTGGAGTGCAATGTAATCGGCCACGATCGGTGTACAAAAATGCAGATTACCGAGTGTTATGAAAACTTGAAATCGGACCTAATTAATCGGCCATTCCGATTAATCGGTCGACCTCTAGTTTTGAATGACGCTATGAATTAGTCTTTTCCAGGAAGTAAACACAGGCCCACTATTAGGATAACTGTGAAGCTTTTTCATTGGCAGGACAGAACGGAAGCATCTCCTAAACTCAAAGGCGGGGATGTGTGTGTCTCTTTGCTAACAACAGCTGGTCCTCAATCTCTAATATTAAGGAAGTCTGGAGGTTCTGCTCACCTGAGGTAGAATACCTCATGATAAGCTGTAGACCATACTATGGTGAGAGTTTTCACCTATATTTTTCATGGCTGTCTATTTACCACCAAAAACCGATGCTGGTACTCAACGAGCTATGTAGGGCTATAAGCCAAGAAGAAAATGCTCATCCAGAGGCAGCACTCCTAGTGGCCGGTGATTTTATTGCAGGAAAACCGAAATCCTTTAAACTTGATTTCTACCAGCATGTCCTCATTTCTACCAGCATGTCACCTGTGCAATGAGGGGAAAAAACTCTAGATCACCTCTATTCAACACACAGAGACGTATACAAAGCTTTCCCTCGCCCTCCATTTGGTAAATCTGACCATAACTATATCCTCCTGATTCCTGCTTACAATCAAAAACTCAAACAGGAAGTACCAGTGACAAGTTAAATTTTGAATTTGCCCGATGAAGCGGATGCTAAGGTTTAGGACTGTTTCTCTGGCACAGACTGGAATATGTTCTGGGATTTATCCGATGTTATTGTGGAGTTCACCACTTCAGTCACCGGCTTCATTAATAAGTGCATCGACAACATCGTCTCCAGTGACCGTGCGTACATTTCCCAACCAGAAGCCATTGATTACAGACAACATCTGCACTGAGCTAAAGGCTTGAGCTGCCGCTTTCAAGGAGCGGGACAATAGTATGTTGACAAGCTGAATGTGCCGAGCTGTCTGTTTTTAAAATACTAGCACACATCTCGGACACCAATGCATACCCCACAAGACATCCCACCAGAGGTCTCTTCACAGTCCCCAAGTCCAGAACAGACTATGGGAGGTGCACAGTACTACATAGAGCCATGACTACATGGAACTCTATTCCACATCAGGTAACTGATGCAAGCAGTAGAATCAGATTTTAAAAGCAGGTAAAAATACACCTTATGGAACAATGGAGACTGTGAAGAGACACACAGCAAGGTACAGAGCCATGCATTCACATACATTGTGAACTTGTTGTATGGTGGTATTGAACATGTTGTGTTGTGGATATGTGGTGGTGTAGGGATGTTATATGATGTACTGTTTTATCTTTAGTTCATTCAGTACAAACGTAGTTCACTGTTTTAACCTGTTGTTTATATAACACTCCAGTTGGTTGTAGTAATGCTGTAAAGTTGGTTGCCAACCGCCTTATAATGTCCAAAGAAGAAGAAAGCCTGTAGGAAGGAGGTTTACCGTTTTATCTGTGAATTTATTGTTGGAGTAGAGGACCTTGTGCTTTATCCCAGGACAAATGAGCTAGCAACAGCAATCTAGCTAACTAAATTGCCATACATGTTCAATGCTTTTTGGCCTGTCCCCAATAATTGTTCCTCCTGATCTCGTCTGATGTGGGTGAACAAAATCAACTTGCGAGCGATGGCAGGGCTTGCAAGCTATTAAGGAATACTTGCTTCGAGTCGAGCAACACTGAACCATGCGTGAGAGCACCAGCTGTTCTGGATGACTTTGTGATCATGCTTTCCGTAGCCGATGTGACCTTTTTAAACAGTTGAAAATTCAGAAGCCCGCAGGGCCAGACGGATTACCAGGATGCGTACTCCGAGCATGCGCTGACAACTGTATTCACTGACATTTTCAACCTCTCCCTGACCCAATCTGTAATACCAACATGTTTCAAGCAGACCACCATAGTCTCTGTGCACAAGAACGCCAAGGTAACCTATTTAAATGATCATCGCCCCGTAGCACTCACATCTGTAGCTATGAAATGCTTTGAAAGGTTGGGCATGACTCCCATTAACACAAACATCTCAGATACCCTATACCCAGTCCAATTTGCACACCGCCCCAACAGATCCACAGATGACGCAATCTCTATTGCACTCCACAGTGCCCTTTCCCACCTGGACTAAAGGAACACCTACGTAAGAATACTGTTCATTGACTACAGCTCAGCGTTCAACACCATAGTGCCCTCCAAGCTGGAAGATACATAGAGAGAGATGCTAGTCAGCATGTCTGCAGAACGTGTTGGTTTGTTAGTCTATCTTGTTATGTGATAATCTTCAATGCACAGCATTTTAAAACATTTTGAGGACAAACCTGTGTTTTTGGGGACGTGTGACTCCACTTTGAGGTGATGATTTTGGCAGACCAGACCAGTTACATCTACAGTATAAATCTTAACAAGAAAATACAGTGGGGTTTGATTTTTATTTCTGCTTTGTTGTCAGATTCCCAGAGCAGATATTTATTTTCTCCTCTGTCAGCCTCCTTGATTCTCTTCCTAAAATAATGATTATCTTTCATGTCATTGTAGTTGTGAATATTCCTGGTGTCTTGTTGTGTTTAGGTGAGAGAAATTATGTCATTATAGTTGTGACAGAAGTGATGTAACTCTAGTTCTGATTGGAGGAAGAATGTCTTGGATCAGGACAGACATGGAGGGCTTGTGCCAAGTCTGTTAACTCTCTCTCTCTCTCTCACTCACACACACGCGCACACGCACGCGCACGCGCACACGCACACGCACACACACACACACACACACACACACACACAGTAGAAAACACTAGAATTACACAATAGCATCTGCTTTCAATCTTGTTTATTTTAGATAATTAACTAAGTCATATGATTAAAATAATTTGAGAACTACACAACTACAGCAGTGATATTTTTAAAGTTACAACTAAACAATGATTTTAAATCAATAAGATAACAATATATATGTCAGACTTGACTTCCTTCATCTGGTCTTTTCCAGACTTTTCTCCTGTGACTTGATGTCTTCCTCTCAGCAGCCGTAGAGTCTGTTGATCCTCAGGATGTCAGTGGTGGACAACCCCTGTCTCTGGCCGATGGGCACGTTGGGGTTGGGGATGGGGGTGATGGTGTCCATCCCGTTGATAGAGAAGGCTGTATTTCCATAGTGCATGACAGAGCTGTAGTCGTAGGCAGTGTTCAGGTTGTTGGTGTTTGATCTGTCGAAGTTGTAGGCGTTGTTAGAGTCGATGTTACTCCAGTTGATGGTGACATACTGGTCACGGTCGCTCCTGGTTTGTTCGTGCTGGAAGCCCAGAGCGTGGAGAGTCTCGTGCTGAATGACCCCGAAGTAAACGCAGCCGTCCATTTGGAGAGAGACCGTCTGTTGGCCTCCCACTCTCCCAAGAGAGGACCAGCACCCGTCTCTGGGCTCATAGCTGATGAAGTCAACCTGATTCTGACGAGGCACGAAGCGAATGCAGGTCTTGGAAGGGAAGGCCCGGAGGGCATTCTCAATGCCCTGCTTGTTAGAGGAACTGAAGCTACTGCTCACTGTGTAGGGCACTTCAACCAATCCGTTGGTGCCTTTTTTCCAGAAGCACCCTGCACTGTAAAATAACATTCAGCTGGTTAGTCAATTATATCTGAAAGTACAATTAGTTTGACATAAAAAATACATTTGTTATCTTTACTTCAATATAATTAGTCCTTTACTCAACTTCACTTGTTTAACCAACCTGAAATTAAATTATGTATATATATCAACATAAGATGCATGTTAAAACAACTCCAAAGGGAACTGTGTTTAATTTCCCCTCAATTTACTAATTTTAAGTTCCAGCAAAAACTTGACACCTGTCTCTGTTTTTAGAGGATTGTGGGTAATTCCACATTCTCTGACTTTATACTACTTCTACACAATGTTGTATACATATTTTGAAGGCAGAAAATTATATTTCTGTATTAGTATTTAGGTAACTTTCTGAAACATTAAAAGTGAAGTATATTGTACATAAAAATACCTCATCTTGGAAATACTCATAAAGCTGATGCAAATAGTTGTAAAAGTAGAACTGATACAATATTGTTGTTAGTGTGTGTTGGTTGTACCTAAAGCAAACCATGGCATTTCTGGTTGTTGGCGCCACCATGTCTCCCTCCAACAGAAACTGACTGGAGCCGTTATTGGTGGTCAGAATTCTCTCAGTGATGTCTACATCCTCAGGGTCGTCTGTTAGGATCTCTGGTCCACTTCCGTCCTCCATGAGAGGGTTGGCCTGAGAGAGGCCCAGCAGCAGCAGCAGCAGCAGGGTCAGAGAGGGGCTTTGCTCCATCTTCAGTGTGTGGAGAGGAGAGACTCTGGATGGCTCCTTGGATCTGACAGTGGAGAGACTCTGGATGGCTTCTTGGTCCTGGTGATGCTTTGGAGAGTCTTGATGTGTGATTCTGTCTGGTCAGTCCTGGGCTTTTTATACAGTCCTCTACAGGTGTGTCTGCTGGAGGATTATGGGTTGGGGTCCATGTTGTTAGTCCTAAATAAACATCTGAAGGGAGGGCTCCACCACCACACCTACAGTTTCAACACGGTTTTAATCGATACGGGTCCATTTACACCTGGCCATGCCTACTCAACAAATACATCACAGAAACAAACGCACTTACTGTAATGACTCTACTGCAATGATGTGCTGAGGAACGTGTCAGATTGAGCAGGCCACTGGTTAAATATTGTCACGTTGCCATTTCCTGTTTGGAAAATACTATAGAACAGGTAAACAAGTTGTAAACAAGTTGTTCAGACAAACTCAACATTTTAATATTTGTCTGGAAATATTAATCAAATGTATTGGAAGAATGATGTTTGTTATAGATTGTGGTAGTTGTGCCTGTATAGCTTAGGCCAGCATTAGTGGAAAACTGCAAAATAACAAACACCTCCAAAGTCATCATTGGCCTCGTGGTGAAATCCCTGAGCGGTTTCCTTCCTCTCTGGCAACTGAGTTAAGAAGGACGTCTGTATCTTTGTAGTGACTGAGTGTATTGGTACACCATCCAAAGTGTAATTAATAACTTCACCATGATCAAAGGGATATTCAATGTCTGTTTTTTTTATTTTTATCTATCTACCAATAGATGAAATCAAATTTTATTGGTCACAAACACGCGTTTAGCAGATGTCGTTGTGGGTTTAGTGAAATGCTTGTGCTTCTACCTCTGACGAGTGCATTAATATCCACCAAGATATCTAATAATTACACAACATATACACCAATACACACATCTAGTAAAGGAATGGAATCAAGAATATCAGCTCGGTCCCAGCTTTGATGCACCTGTACTGACCTCGCCTTCTGGATGATAGCGGAGTGAACAGATAGTGGCTCGGGTGATTGTTGTCCTGGAGGGCAGGTAATTTGCACCCGGTGATGCTTTAGGCAGACCGCACCACCCTCTGGAGAGCCCTGCGGGTGCAGATGGTGAAGTAGCCGTACCAGGCGGTGATGCAGCCCGACAAGATGCTCTCGATTGTGCATCTGTAAAAGTTTGTGAGGGTTTTAGGTGACAAGTCAAATTTCTTCAGCCTCCTGAGGTTGAAGAGGTGCTGTTACGCCTTCCTCACCACACAATCTGTGGGAGTGAACCATTTCAGTTTGTCAGTGGTGTGTACGCCAAGGAAGCTTTCCACTTTCTCCACTGCGGTCCCGTCTATGTGGATAGGGGGGTGCTCCATCTGCTGTTTCCTGAAGTCCATTATCATCTCTTTTGTTTTGTTGACTTTGAATGAGAATGATTTTGAATGATTTTCCTGGCACCACGCTCCCAGAGCCCTCTCCTCCTCCCTGTCACGACTTCTGCCGAAGTCGGTTCCTCTCCTTGTTCGGGCGGCGTTCGGCGGTCGACGTCACCGATCTTCTAGCCATCGCCGATCCACCTTTCATTTTCCATTTGTTTTGTCTTGTTTTCCCGCACACCTGGTTTACATTCCCTCATTACTTGACGTGCATATAACCCTCTGTTCCCCCCATGTCTGTGTGTGGAATTGTTTATTGTAAAGTGTATGTGCGCTTCAGACTGGTTTGCTACGGGTTATTTCAAACTGTATTTTGTTGTTCGGGGTGCAGTTTGTGTTGCCTCATTAAACTGCTCCGGTTGTTACCCAGTTCTGCTCTCCTGCGCCTGACTTCCCTGCAGTCAGTGACGCACCTCTTACACTCCCTGTAGGATGTCTCATCATTGTTGGTTATCAAGCCTACTACTGTTGTGTCATCTGCAAACTTGATGATTGAGTTGGAGGTCATGGGTGAGCAGGGAGTACAGGAGGGGACTGAGCACGCAGCCTTGTGGGGCCCCAGTGTTGACGATCAGCGAAGTGAAGGTGTTGTTTCCTACCTTCACCACCAGGGGACGGCCCGTCAGGAAGTCCAGGACCCAGTTGCACAGGGCGGGGTTCCCAGGTCCCAGGGCCTCAATTTTAATGATGAGCTTGGAGGGTACTATGGTGTTGAATACTGAGCTATAGTCAATGACCAGCATTCTTACATATGTATTCCTCTTGTCTAGATGGGATAGGGCAGTGTGCAGTGTGATGGCGATTGCATCGTCTGTGGATCTATTGGGGCGGTAAGCAAATTGAAGTGGGTCTAGGGTGTCAGGTAGGGTGGAGGTGATTTGATCCTTGACTAGTCTCCCGAAGCACTTCATGATGATAGAAGTGAGTGCTACGGGGCGATAGTCATTTAGTTCAGTTACCTTTGCTTTCTTAGGTACAGGAACAATGGTGGCCATCTTGAAGCATGTGGGGACAGCAGACTGGGATGGGGAGAGATTGAATATGTCTGTAAATACACCAGCCAGCTGGTCTGCGCATGCTCTGATGACGTGGCTAGGGAGGCCGTCTGGGCCGGCAGCCTTGCGAGGGTTAACAGGTGCAGAAAGCTCATTGATGGCTACAACAACTGTTTGTCAGCCATTTTCTTGGCCAAAGGCTTCACAACCAAGTATTGGTTCCTCATTTTCTCCAGGCCATTTGTCTGTATTTTCTGAATTAAGTTGTTTCAAAAAACGAAAATTTGTTCTGCATTGTTTGAAAATCTAATAACAATGTGTGGAGACCAAAAGTTATTTTCAATTTCAACTTATGTAACGGCTTTCGTTGGTGGAAGGAGAGGAGGACCAAAATGCAGCATGGTACGTATCCATAATATAGTTTAATCGAGAATGAATACAAAATACAAAAAGAACAAGAGAATAAATGAAAACTGACACAGTCCCCCGTATGGTGCAAACACTGAAACGGAAAATAACTACCCACAACCCATAGTGGGAAAACAGGCTACCTAAGTATGATTCTCAATCAGAGACAACGATCAACACCTGCCTCTGATTGAGAACCATACTAGGCCAAACACAGAAATATAACACACAGAACAAAACATAGAAAAACAACAGAGTGCCCACCGCTACTCAAGTCCTGACCGAACTAAAAATAAAGACATAAAAAAGGAACTAAGGTCAGAACGTGACAACTTATTTGAGAAGAAATAGGGAATTATTAAAGAAAAGTGCAACTGTCGTTCTTAACAAATCCAGTTTCTTCTATTCCACAAGGGATATAATGATGTGTTTTGAATGACACTATGAATGAGTCTTTTCCAGGAAGTAAACACAGTCCCACTATTAGGATAGCTGTGAAGCTGCGTTTTGACTAGAGGTCGACAGACTATGATTTTTCAACGCCGATACCGATTATTGTATGTCCAAAAAAAGCCGATACCGATTAATCGGCCGATTTTTATTTGTATTTATTTATTTATTTGTAATAATGACAATTACAATAATACTGAATGAACACTTTTATTTTAACTTAATATAATACATCAATAAAATCTATTTAGCCTCAAATAAATAATGAAACATGTTCAATTTGGTTTAAATAATGCAAAAACAAAGTGTTGGAGAAGAAAGGAAAAGTGCAATATGTGCCATGTAAGAAAGCTAGGTAAGATGTTTTAGGTTTTAGTTATTATAGGAATTATAGGACTATTTCTCTCTATACCATTTGTATTTCATATACCTTTGACTATTGGATGTTCTTATAGGCACTTTAGTATTGCCAGTGTAACAGTATAGCTTCCATCCCTCTCCTCGCCCCTACCTGGGCTCGAACCAGGAACACATCGACAACAGCCACCCTCGAAGCATCGTTACCCATCGCTCCACAAAAGCCGTGGCCCTTGCAGAGCAAGGGGAACACCTATTTCAAGGTCTCAGAGCGAGTGACGTCACCGATTGAAACGCTATTAGCGCGCACCCCGCTAACTCGCTAGCCATTTCACATCGGTTACACCAGCCTAATCTCGGTAGTTGATAGGCTTGAAGCCATTAACAGCTCAATGCTTGAAGCACAGCGAAGAGCTGCTGGCAAACGCACGAAAGTGCTGTTTGAATGAATGCTTACGAGCCTGCTGCTGCCTACCACCACCCAGTCAGACTGCTCTATCAAATATCAAATCATAGACCTAATTATAACATAATAACACACAGAAATATGAGCCTTAGGTCATTAATATGGTCGAATCCGGAAACTATCATTTCGAAAATAAAACGTTTATTCTTTCAGTGAAATATGGAACCGTTCCGTATTTTATCTAACGGGTGGCATCCAAGTCTAAATATTCCTGTTACATTGCACAACCTTCAATGTTATGTCATTACATAAAATTCTGGCAAATTAGTTCGCAACGAGCCAGGCGGCCCAAACTGTTGCATATACCCTGACTCTGCGTACAATGAACGCAAGAGAAGTGACACAATTTCCCTAGTTTAATATTGCCTGCTAACCTGGATATCTTTTAACTAAATATGCAGGTTTAAAAATATATACTTCTGTGTATTGATTTTAAGAAAGGCATTGATGTTTATGGTTAGGTGCATTCGTGCAACGATTGGGATTTTTTCGCAAATGCGCTTTTGTTAAATCATCCCCCGTTTGGCGAAGTTGGCTGTCTTTGTTAGGAAGAAATAGTCTTCACACAGTTCGCAACGAGCCAGGCGGCCCAAACTGCTGCATATACCCTGACTCTGTTGCACAGAACGCAAGAGAAGTGACACAATTTCCCTAGTTAAAAGAAATTCATGTTAGCAGGCAATATTAACTAAATATGCAGGTTTAATAATATTTACTTGTGAATTGATTTTAAGAAAGCATTGATGGTTAGGTACATTGGTGCAACGACAGTGCTTTTTTCGTGAATGCACTTGTTAAATCACCCGTTTGGCGAAGTAGGCTGTGATTCGATGATAAATTAACAGGCACCGCATCGATTATATGCAACGCAGGACACGCTAGATAAACTAGTAATATCATCAACCATGTGTAGTTATAACTAGTGATTATGTTAAGATTGATTGTTTTTTATAAGATAAGTTTAATGCTAGCTGGCACCTTACCTTGGCTCCTTGCTGCACTCGCATAACAGGTAGTCAGCCTGCCACGCAGTCTCCTTGTGGAGTGCAATGTAATCGGCCACGATCGGTGTACAAAAATGCAGATTACCGAGTGTTATGAAAACTTGAAATCGGACCTAATTAATCGGCCATTCCGATTAATTAATTCCGGTCGACCTCTAGTTTTGAATGACGCTATGAATTAGTCTTTTCCAGGAAGTAAACACAGGCCCACTATTAGGATAACTGTGAAGCTTTTTCATTGGCAGGACAGAACGGAAGCATCTCCTAAACTCAAAGGCGGGGATGTGTGTGTCTCTTTGCTAACAACAGCTGGTCCTCAATCTCTAATATTAAGGAAGTCTGGAGGTTCTGCTCACCTGAGGTAGAATACCTCATGATAAGCTGTAGACCATACTATGGTGAGAGTTTTCACCTATATTTTTCATGGCTGTCTATTTACCACCAAAAACCGATGCTGGTACTCAACGAGCTATGTAGGGCTATAAGCCAAGAAGAAAATGCTCATCCAGAGGCAGCACTCCTAGTGGCCGGTGATTTTATTGCAGGAAAACCGAAATCCTTTAAACTTGATTTCTACCAGCATGTCCTCATTTCTACCAGCATGTCACCTGTGCAATGAGGGGAAAAAACTCTAGATCACCTCTATTCAACACACAGAGACGTATACAAAGCTTTCCCTCGCCCTCCATTTGGTAAATCTGACCATAACTATATCCTCCTGATTCCTGCTTACAATCAAAAACTCAAACAGGAAGTACCAGTGACAAGTTAAAATTTGAATTTGCCCGATGAAGCGGATGCTAAGGTTCAGGACTGTTTCTCTGGCACAGACTGGAATATGTTCTGGGATTTATCCGATGTTATTGTGGAGTTCACCACTTCAGTCACCGGCTTCATTAATAAGTGCATCGACAACATCGTCTCCAGTGACCGTGCGTACATTTCCCAACCAGAAGCCATTGATTACAGACAACATCTGCACTGAGCTAAAGGCTTGAGCTGCCGCTTTCAAGGAGCGGGACAATAGTATGTTGACAAGCTGAATGTGCCGAGCTGTCTGTTTTTAAAATACTAGCACACATCTCGGACACCAATGCATACCCCACAAGACATCCCACCAGAGGTCTCTTCACAGTCCCCAAGTCCAGAACAGACTATGGGAGGTGCACAGTACTACATAGAGCCATGACTACATGGAACTCTATTCCACATCAGGTAACTGATGCAAGCAGTAGAATCAGATTTTAAAAGCAGGTAAAAATACACCTTATGGAACAATGGAGACTGTGAAGAGACACACAGCAAGGTACAGAGCCATGCATTCACATACATTGTGAACTTGTTGTATGGGGGTATTGAACATGTTGTGTTGTGGATATGTGGTGGTGTAGGGATGTTATATGATGTACTGTTTTATCTTTAGTTCATTCAGTACAAACGTAGTTCACTGTTTTAACCTGTTGTTTTATATGTAACACTCCAGTTGGTTGTAGTAATGCTGTAAAGTTGGTTGCCAACCGCCTTATAATGTCCAAAGAAGAAGAAAGCCTGTAGGAAGGAGGTTTACCGTTTTATCTGTGAATTTATTGTTGGAGTAGAGGACCTTGTGCTTTATCCCAGGACAAATGAGCTAGCAACAGCAATCTAGCTAACTAAATTGCCATACATGTTCAATGCTTTTTGACCTGTCCCCAATAATTGTTCCTCCTGATCTCGTCTGATGTGGGTGAACAAAATCAACTTGCGAGCGATGGCAGGGCTTGCAAGCTATTAAGGAATACTTGCTTCGAGTCGAGCAACACTGAACCATGCGTGAGAGCACCAGCTGTTCTGGATGACTTTGTGATCATGCTTTCCGTAGCCGATGTGACCTTTGAAACAGTTGCAAATTAACAAGCCCGCAGGGCCAGACGGATTACCAGGACACATACTCCGAGCATGCGCTGACAAGTGTATTCACTTACATTTTCAACCTCTCCCTGACCCAATCTGTAATACCAACATGTTTCAAGCAGACCACCATAGTCCTCTGTGCACAAGAACACCAAGGTAACCTATTTAAATGATCATCGCCCCGTAGCACTCACATCTGTAGCTATGAAATGCTTTGAAAGGTTGGGCATGACTCCCATTAACACAAACATCTCAGATACCCTATACCCAGTCCAATTTGCACACCGCCCCAACAGAGCCGCAGATGACGCAAACTCTATTGCACTGCACACGGCCCTTTCCCACCTGGAGTATAGGAACACCTACGTAAGAATGCTGTTCATTGATTACAGCTCAGCGTTAAACACCATAGTGCCCTCCAAGCTGGAAGATAAATAGAGAGAGATGCTAGTCAGCATGTCTGCAGAACGTGTTAGTTTGTTAGTCTATCTTGTTATGTGATAATCTTCAATGCACAGCATTTTAAAACATTTTGAGGACAAACCTGTATTTTTGGGGACGTGTGACTCCACTTTGAGGTGATGATTTTGGCAGACCAGACCAGTTACATCTACAGTATAAATCTTAACAAGAAAATACAGTGGGGTTTGATTTTTATTTCTGCTTTGTTGTCAGATTCCCAGAGCAGATATTTATTTTCTCCTCTGTCAGCCTCCTTGATTCTCTTCCTAAAATAATGATTATCTTTCATGTCATTGTAGTTGTGAATATTCCTGGTGTCTTGTTGTGTTTAGGTGAGAGAAATTATGTCATTATAGTTGTGACAGAAGTGATGTAACTCTAGTTCTGATTGGAGGAAGAATGTCTTGGATCAGGACAGACATGGAGGGCTTGTGCCAAAGTCTGTTAACTCTCTCTCTCTCTCTCTCTCTCTCATCTCTCTCTCTCTCTCTCTCACACACACACACGCACACGCACACGCACACACACACACACACACACACACACACACACACACACACACACACACACACACACACACACCACACACACACACACACACACAGTAGAAAACACTAGAATTACACAATAGCATCTGCTTTCAATCTTGTTTATTTTAGATAATTAACTAAGTCATATGATTAAAATAATTTGAGAACTACACAACTACAGCAGTGATATTTTTTAAAGTTACAACTAAACAATGATTTTAAATCAATAAGATAACAATATATGTGTCAGACTTGACTTCCTTCATCTGGTCTTTTCCAGACTTTTCTCCTGTGACTTGATGTCTTCCTCTCAGCAGCCGTAGAGTCTGTTGATCCTCAGGATGTCAGTGGTGGACAACCCCTGTCTCTGGCCGATGGGCACGTTGGGGTTGGGGATGGGGGTGATGGTGTCCTTCCCGTTGATAGAGAAGGCTGTATTTCCATAGTGCATGACAGAGCTGTAGTCGTAGGCAGTGTTCAGGTTGTTGGTGTTTGATCTGTCGAAGTTGTAGGCGTTGTTAGAGTCGATGTTACTCCAGTTGATGGTGACATACTGGTCACGGTCGCTCCTGGTTTGTTCGTGCTGGAAGCCCAGAGCGTGGAGAGTCTCGTGCTGAATGACCCCGAAGTAAACGCAGCCGTCCATTTGGAGAGAGACCGTCTGTTGGCCTCCCACTCTCCCAAGAGAGGACCAGCACCCGTCTCTGGGCTCGTAGCTGATGAAGTCAACCTGATTCTGACGAGGCACGAAGCGAATGCAGGTCTTGGAAGGGAAGGCCCGGAGGGCATTCTCAATGCCCTGCTTGTCAGAGGAACTGAAGCTACTGCTCACTGTGTAGGGCACTTCAACCAATCCGTCTGTGCCTTTTGTCCAGAAGCACCCTGCACTGTAAATAACATTCAGCTGGTTAGTCAAATATATCTGAAAATACAATTATTTGACATAAAAAAATATATTTGTTAAATTAAAGTATGTATATATATCAACATAAGATGCAGGTAAAAACAACTCCAAGGGGAACTGTGTTTCATTTTCCCTCAATTTACTAATTTTAAGTTCCAGCAAAAACTTGACACCTATCTGTTTTTATAGGATTGTGGGTAATTCCACATTCTTTGACTTTATACTACTTCTACACAATGTTGTATACATATTTTGAAGGCAGAAAATTATATTTCTGTATTAGTATTTAGGTAACTTTCTGAAACATTAAAAGTGAAGTATATTGTACATAAAAATACCTAATCTTGGAAATACTCAAAAAAGCTGATGCAGATAGATGTAAAAGTAGAATTCATACAATATTGTTGTTAGTGTGTGTTGGTTGTACCTAAAGCAAACCATGGCATTTCTGGTTGTTGGCGCCACCATGTCTCCCTCCAACAGAAACTGACTGGAGCCGTTATTGGTGGTCAGAATTCTCTCAGTGATGTCTACATCCTCAGGGTCGTCTGTTAGGATCTCTGGTCCACTTCCGTCCTCCATGAGAGGGTTGGCCTGAGAGAGGCCCAGCAGCAGCAGCAGCAGCAGGGTCAGAGAGGGGCTTTGCTCCATCTTCAGTGTGTGGAGAGGAGAGACTCTGGATGGCTCCTTGGATCTGACAGTGGAGAGACTCTAGATGGCTTCTTGGTCCTGGAGATGCTTTGGAGAGTCTTGATGTGTGATTCTGTCTGGTCAGTCCTGGGCTTTTTATACAGTCCTCTACAGGTGTGTCTGCTAGAGGATTATGGGTTGGGGTCCATGTTGTTAGTCCTAAATATACGTCTGAAGGGAGGGTTCCACCACCACACCTACAGTTTCAACATGGTTTTAATCCGTACAGGTCCATTTACACCTGGCCACGCCTACTCAACAAACACGTCACAGAAACAAACGCATTTACTGTAATGACTCTACTGCAATGATGTGCTGAGGAACGTGTCAGATTGAGCAGGCCACTGGTTAAATATTGTCACATTGACATTTCCTGTTTGGAAAATACTATAGAACAGGTAAACAAGTTGTAAACAAGAGTTCAGACATACTCATCGTTTTAATATTTGTCTGGAAATATTAATCAAATGTATTGGAAGAATGATGTTTGTTATAGATTGTGGTAGTTGTGCCTGTATAGCTTAGGCCAGCATTAGTGGAAAACTGCAAAATAACAAACACCTCCAAAGTCTTCATTGGCCTCGTGGTGAAATCCCTGAGCGGTTTCCTTCCTCTCTGGCAACTGAGTTAAGAAGGACATCTGTATCTTTGTAATGACTGAGTGTATTGGTACACCATCCAAAGTGTAATTAATAACTTCACCATGATCAAAGGGATATTCAATGTCTGTTTTTTTTTATTTTTATCTATCTACCAATAGATGAAATCAAATTTTATTGGTCACAAACACGCGTTTAGCAGATGTCGTTGTGGGTTTAGCGAAATGCTTGTGCTTCTACCTCTGACGAGTGCATTAATATCTACCAAGATATCTAACAATTACACAACATATACACCAATACACACATCTAGTAAAGGAATGGAATCAAGAATATCAGCTCGGTCCCAGCTTTGATGCACCTGTACTGACCTCGCCTTCTGGATGATAGCGGAGTGAACAGATAGTGGCTCGGGTGATTGTTGTCCTGGAGGGCAGGTAATTTGCACCCGGTGATGCTTTAGGCAGACTGCACCACCCTCTGGAGGGCCCTGCGGGTGCAGATGGTGAAGTTGCCGTACCAGGCGGTGATGCAGCCCGACAAGATGCTCTCGATTGTGCATCTGTAAAAGTTTGTGAGGGTTTTAGGTGACAAGTCAAATTTCTTCAGCCTCCTGAGGTTGAAGAGGTGCTGTTACGCCTTCCTCACCACGCAATCTGTGGGAGTGAACCATTTCAGTTTGTCAATGGTGTGTACGCCAAGGAAGCTTTCCACTTTCTCCACTGCGGTCCCGTCTATGTGGATAGGGGGGTGCTCCATCTGCTGTTTCCTGAAGTCCACGATCATCTCCTTTGATTTGTTGACTTTGAATGAGAGGATTTATTTTCCTGGCACCACACTCCCAGAGCCCTCTCCTCCTCCCTGTCACGACTTCCTGCCGAAGTCGGTTCCTCTCCTTGTTCGTGCGGCGTTCGGCGGTCGACGTCACCGGTCTTCTAGCCATCGCCAATCCACCTTTAATTTTCCATTTGTTTTGTCTTGTTTTCCCGCACACCTGGTTTACATTCCCTCATTACTTGACGTGCATATAACCCTCTGTTCCCCCCATGTCTGTGTGTGGAATTGTTTATTGTAAAGTGTATGTGCGCTTCAGACTGGTTTGCTACGGGTTATTTCAAACTGTATTTTGTTGTTCGGGGTGCAGTTTGTGTTGCCTCATTAAACTGCTCCGGTTGTTACCCAGTTCTGCTCTCCTGCGCCTGACTTCCCTGCAGTCAGTGACGCACCTCTTACACTCCCTGTAGGATGTCTCATCATTGTTGGTTATCAAGCCTACTACTGTTGTGTCATCTGCAAACTTGATGATTGAGTTGGAGGTCATGGGTGAGCAGGGAGTACAGGAGGGGACTGAGCACGCAGCCTTGTGGGGCCCCAGTGTTGACGATCAGCGAAGTGAAGGTGTTGTTTCCTACCTTCACCACCAGGGGACGGCCCGTCAGGAAGTCCAGGACCCAGTTGCACAGGGCGGGGTTCCCAGGTCCCAGGGCCTCAATTTTAATGATGAGCTTGGAGGGTACTATGGTGTTGAATACTGAGCTATAGTCAATGACCAGCATTCTTACATATGTATTCCTCTTGTCTAGATGGGATAGGGCAGTGTGCAGTGTGATGGCGATTGCATCGTCTGTGGATCTATTGGGGCGGTAAGCAAATTGAAGTGGGTCTAGGGTGTCAGGTAGGGTGGAGGTGATTTGATCCTTGACTAGTCTCCCGAAGCACTTCATGATGATAGAAGTGAGTGCTACGGGGCGATAGTCATTTAGTTCAGTTACCTTTGCTTTCTTAGGTACAGGAACAATGGTGGCCATCTTGAAGCATGTGGGGACAGCAGACTGGGATGGGGAGAGATTGAATATGTCTGTAAATACACCAGCCAGCTGGTCTGCGCATGCTCTGATGACGTGGCTAGGGATGCCGTCTGGGCCGGCAGCCTTGCGAGGGTTAACAGGTGCAGAAAGCTCATTGATGGCTACAACAACTGTTTGTCAGCCATTTTCTTGGCCAAAGGCTTCACAACCAAGTATTGGTTCCTCATTTTCTCCAGGCCATTTGTCTGTATTTTCTGAATTAAGTTGTTTCAAAAAACGAAAATTTGTTCTGCATTGTTTGAAAATCTAATAACAATGTGTGGAGACCAAAAGTTATTTTCAATTTCAACTTATGTAACGGCTTTCGTTGGTGGAAGGAGAGGAGGACCAAAATGCAGCATGGTACGTATCCATAATATAGTTTAATCGAGAATGAATACAAAATACAAAAAGAACAAGAGAATAAATGAAAACTGACACAGTCCCCCGTATGGTGCAAACACTGAAACAGAAAATAACTACCCACAACCCATAGTGGGAAAACAGGCTACCTAAGTATGATTCTCAATCAGAGACAACGATCAACACCTGCCTCTGATTGTGAACCATACTAGGCCAAACACAGAAATATAACACACAGAACAAAACATAGAAAAACAACAGAGTGCCCACCGCTACTCAAGTCCTGACCGAACTAAAAATAAAGACATAAAAAAGGAACTAAGGTCAGAACGTGACAACTTATTTGAGAAGAAATAGGGAATTATTAAAGAAAAGTGCAACTGTCGTTCTTAACAAATCCAGTTTCTTCTATTCCACAAGGGATATAATGATGTGTTTTGAATGACACTATGAATGAGTCTTTTCCAGGAAGTAAACACAGTCCCACTATTAGGATAGCTGTGAAGCTGCGTTTTGACTAGAGGTCGACAGACTATGATTTTTCAACGCCGATACCGATTATTGTATGTCCAAAAAAAGCCGATACCGATTAATCGGCCGATTTTTATTTGTATTTATTTATTTATTTGTAATAATGACAATTACAATAATACTGAATGAACACTTTTATTTTAACTTAATATAATACATCAATAAAATCTATTTAGCCTCAAATAAATAATGAAACATGTTCAATTTGGTTTAAATAATGCAAAAACAAAGTGTTGGAGAAGAAAGGAAAAGTGCAATATGTGCCATGTAAGAAAGCTAACGTTTAAGTTCCTTGCTCAGAACATGAGAACATATGAAAGCTGGTGGTTCCTTTTAACATGAGTCTTCAATATTCCCAGGTAAGATGTTTTAGGTTTTAGTTATTATAGGAATTATAGGACTATTTCTCTCTATACCATTTGTATTTCATATACCTTTGACTATTGGATGTTCTTATAGGCACTTTAGTATTGCCAGTGTAACAGTATAGCTTCCATCCCTCTCCTCGCCCCTACCTGGGCTCGAACCAGGAACACATCGACAACAGCCACCCTCGAAGCATCGTTACCCATCGCTCCACAAAAGCCGTGGCCCTTGCAGAGCAAGGGGAACACCTATTTCAAGGTCTCAGAGCGAGTGACGTCACCGATTGAAACGCTATTAGCGCGCACCCCGCTAACTCGCTAGCCATTTCACATCGGTTACACCAGCCTAATCTCGGTAGTTGATAGGCTTGAAGCCATTAACAGCTCAATGCTTGAAGCACAGCGAAGAGCTGCTGGCAAACGCACGAAAGTGCTGTTTGAATGAATGCTTACGAGCCTGCTGCTGCCTACCACCACCCAGTCAGACTGCTCTATCAAATATCAAATCATAGACCTAATTATAACATAATAACACACAGAAATATGAGCCTTAGGTCATTAATATGGTCGAATCCGGAAACTATCATTTCGAAAATAAAACGTTTATTCTTTCAGTGAAATATGGAACCGTTCCGTATTTTATCTAACGGGTGGCATCCAAGTCTAAATATTCCTGTTACATTGCACAACCTTCAATGTTATGTCATTACGTAAAATTCTGGCAAATTAGTTCGCAACGAGCCAGGCGGCCCAAACTGTTGCATATACCCTGACTCTGCGTACAATGAACGCAAGAGAAGTGACACAATTTCCCTAGTTTAATATTGCCTGCTAACCTGGATATCTTTTAACTAAATATGCAGGTTTAAAAATATATACTTCTGTGTATTGATTTTAAGAAAGGCATTGATGTTTATGGTTAGGTGCATTCGTGTAACGATTGGGATTTTTTCGCAAATGCGCTTTTGTTAAATCATCCCCCGTTTGGCGAAGTTGGCTGTCTTTGTTAGGAAGAAATAGTCTTCACACAGTTCGCAACGAGCCAGGCGGCCCAAACTGCTGCATATACCCTGACTCTGTTGCACAGAACGCAAGAGAAGTGACACAATTTCCCTAGTTAAAAGAAATTCATGTTAGCAGGCAATATTAACTAAATATGCAGGTTTAATAATATTTACTTGTGAATTGATTTTAAGAAAGCATTGATGGTTAGGTACATTGGTGCAACGACAGTGCTTTTTTCGTGAATGCACTTGTTAAATCACCCGTTTGGCGAAGTAGACTGTGATTCGATGATAAATTAACAGGCACCGCGTTGATTATATGCAACGCAGGACACGCTAGATAAACTAGTAATATCATCAACCATGTGTAGTTAACTAGTGATTATGTTAAGATTGATTGTTTTTTATAAGATAAGTTTAATGCTAGCTGGCACCTTACCTTGGCTCCTTGCTGCACTCGCATAACAGGTAGTCAGCCTGCCACGCAGTCTCCTTGTGGAGTGCAATGTAATCGGCCACGATCGGTGTACAAAAATGCAGATTACCGAGTGTTATGAAAACTTGAAATCGGACCTAATTAATCGGCCATTCCGATTAATCGGTCGACCTCTAGTTTTGAATGACGCTATGAATTAGTCTTTTCCAGGAAGTAAACACAGGCCCACTATTAGGATAACTGTGAAGCTTTTTCATTGGCAGGACAGAACGGAAGCATCTCCTAAACTCAAAGGCGGGGATGGGTGTGTCTCTGCTAACAACAGCTGGTTCTCTAATATTAAGGAAGTCTTGAGTTTCTGCTCACCTGAGGTAGAATACCTCATGATAAGCTGCAGACCATACTATGGTGAGAGTTTTCACCTATATTTTTCATGGCTGTCTATTTACCACCAAAAACCGATGCTGGTACTCAACGAGCTATGTAGGGCTATAAGCCAAGAAGAAAATGCTCATCCAGAGGCAGCACTCCTAGTGGCCGGTGATTTTATTGCAGGAAAACCGAAATCCTTTAAACTTGATTTCTACCAGCATGTCCTCATTTCTACCAGCATGTCACCTGTGCAATGAGGGGAAAAAACTCTAGATCACCTCTATTCAACACACAGAGACGTATACAAAGCTTTCCCTCGCCCTCCATTTGGTAAATCTGACCATAACTATATCCTCCTGATTCCTGCTTACAATCAAAAACTCAAACAGGAAGTACCAGTGACAAGTTAAATTTTGAATTTGCCCGATGAAGCGGATGCTAAGGTTCAGGACTGTTTCTCTGGCACAGACTGGAATATGTTCTGGGATTTATCCGATGTTATTGTGGAGTTCACCACTTCAGTCACCGGCTTCATTAATAAGTGCATCGACAACATCGTCTCCAGTGACCGTGCGTACATTTCCCAACCAGAAGCCATTGATTACAGACAACATCTGCACTGAGCTAAAGGCTTGAGCTGCCGCTTTCAAGGAGCGGGACAATAGTATGTTGACAAGCTGAATGTGCCGAGCTGTCTGTTTTTAAAATACTAGCACACATCTCGGACACCAATGCATACCCCACAAGACATCCCACCAGAGGTCTCTTCACAGTCCCCAAGTCCAGAACAGACTATGGGAGGTGCACAGTACTACATAGAGCCATGACTACATGGAACTCTATTCCACATCAGGTAACTGATGCAAGCAGTAGAATCAGATTTTAAAAGCAGGTAAAAATACACCTTATGGAACAATGGAGACTGTGAAGAGACACACAGCAAGGTACAGAGCCATGCATTCACATACATTGTGAACTTGTTGTATGGTGGTATTGAACATGTTGTGTTGTGGATATGTGGTGGTGTAGGGATGTTATATGATGTACTGTTTTATCTTTAGTTCATTCAGTACAAACGTAGTTCACTGTTTTAACCTGTTGTTTTATATGTAACACTCCAGTTGGTTGTAGTAATGCTGTAAAGTTGGTTGCCAACCGCCTTATAATGTCCAAAGAAGAAGAAAGCCTGTAGGAAGGAGGTTTACCGTTTTATCTGTGAATTTATTGTTGGAGTAGAGGACCTTGTGCTTTATCCCAGGACAAATGAGCTAGCAACAGCAATCTAGCTAACTAAATTGCCATACATGTTCAATGCTTTTTGGCCTGTCCCCAATAATTGTTCCTCCTGATCTCGTCTGATGTGGGTGAACAAAATCAACTTGCGAGCGATGGCAGGGCTTGCAAGCTATTAAGGAATACTTGCTTCGAGTCGAGCAACACTGAACCATGCGTGAGAGCACCAGCTGTTCTGGATGACTTTGTGATCATGCTTTCCGTAGCCGATGTGACCTTTGAAACAGTTGCAAATTAACAAGCCCGCAGGGCCAGACGGATTACCAGGACACATACTCCGAGCATGCGCTGACAAGTGTATTCACTTACATTTTCAACCTCTCCCTGACCCAATCTGTAATACCAACATGTTTCAAGCAGACCACCATAGTCTCTGTGCACAAGAACACCAAGGTAACCTATTTAAATGATCATCGCCCCGTAGCACTCACATCTGTAGCTATGAAATGCTTTGAAAGGTTGGGCATGACTCCCATTAACACAAACATCTCAGATACCCTATACCCAGTCCAATTTGCACACCGCCCCAACAGATCCGCAGATGACGCAATCTCTATTGCACTCCACAGTGCCCTTTCCCACCTGGACTAAAGGAACACCTACGTAAGAATACTGTTCATTGACTACAGCTCAGCGTTCAACACCATAGTGCCCTCCAAGCTGGAAGATAAATAGAGAGAGATGCTAGTCAGCATGTCTGCAGAACGTGTTAGTTTGTTAGTCTATCTTGTTATGTGATAATCTTCAATGCACAGCATTTTAAAACATTTTGAGGACAAACCTGTGTTTTTGGGGACGTGTGACTCCACTTTGAGGTGATGATTTTGGCAGACCAGACCAGTTACATCTACAGTATAAATCTTAACAAGAAAATACAGTGGGGTTTGATTTTTATTTCTGCTTTGTCAGATTCCCAGAGCAGATATTTATTTTCTCCTCTGTCAGCCTCCTTGATTCTCTTCCTAAAATAATGATTATCTTTCATGTCATTGTAGTTGTGAATATTCCTGGTGTCTTGTTGTGTTTAGGTGAGAGAAATTATGTCATTATAGTTGTGACAGAAGTGATGTAACTCTAGTTCTGATTGGAGGAAGAATGTCTTGGATCAGGACAGACATGGAGGGCTTGTGCCAAAAGTCTGTTAACTCTCTCTCTCTCTCTCTCTCTCTCTCTCTCTCTCTCACACACACACACGCACACGCACACGCACACGCACACGCACACACACACACACACACACACACACACACACACACACACACACACACACACACACACACACACACACACACACACACACACACACACACACACACACACACACACAGTAGAAAACACTAGAATTACACAATAGCATCTGCTTTCAATCTTGTTTATTTTAGATAATTAACTAAGTCATATGATTAAAATAATTTGAGAACTACACAACTACAGCAGTGATATTTTTTAAAGTTACAACTAAACAATGATTTTAAATCAATAAGATAACAATATATGTGTCAGACTTGACTTCCTTCATCTGGTCTTTTCCAGACTTTTCTCCTGTGACTTGATGTCTTCCTCTCAGCAGCCGTAGAGTCTGTTGATCCTCAGGATGTCAGTGGTGGACAACCCCTGTCTCTGGCCGATGGGCACGTTGGGGTTGGGGATGGGGGTGATGGTGTCCTTCCCGTTGATAGAGAAGGCTGTATTTCCATAGTGCATGACAGAGCTGTAGTCGTAGGCAGTGTTCAGGTTGTTGGTGTTTGATCTGTCGAAGTTGTAGGCGTTGTTAGAGTCGATGTTACTCCAGTTGATGGTGACATACTGGTCACGGTCGCTCCTGGTTTGTTCGTGCTGGAAGCCCAGAGCGTGGAGAGTCTCGTGCTGAATGACCCCGAAGTAAACGCAGCCGTCCATTTGGAGAGAGACCGTCTGTTGGCCTCCCACTCTCCCAAGAGAGGACCAGCACCCGTCTCTGGGCTCGTAGCTGATGAAGTCAACCTGATTCTGACGAGGCACGAAGCGAATGCAGGTCTTGGAAGGGAAGGCCCGGAGGGCATTCTCAATGCCCTGCTTGTCAGAGGAACTGAAGCTACTGCTCACTGTGTAGGGCACTTCAACCAATCCGTTGGTGCCTTTTTTCCAGAAGCACCCTGCACTGTAAAATAACATTCAGCTGGTTAGTCAATTATATCTGAAAATACAATTATTTTGACATAAAAAATATATTTGTTATCTTTACTTCAATATAATTAGTCCTTTACTCAACTTCACTTGTTTAACCAACCTGAAATTAAAATATGTATATATATCAACATAAGATGTATGTAAAAACAACTCCAAGGGGAACTGTGTTTCATTTTCCCTCAATTTACAAATTTTAAGTTCCAGCAACAACTTGACACCTGTCTCTGTTTTTAGAGGATTGTGGGTAATTCCACATTCTCTGACTTTATACTACTTCTACACAATGTTGTATACATATTTTGAAGGAAGACAATTATATTTCTGTATTAGTTTGAGGCAACTTTCTGAAACATTAAAAGTGAAGTATATTGTACATAAAAATACCTCATCTTGGAAATACTCAAAAAAAAGCTGATGCAAATAGTTGTGAAAGTAGAGCTGGTACAATATTGTTGTTAGTGTGTGTTGGTAGTACCTAAAGCAAACCATGGCGTTTCTGGTTGTTGGCGCCACCATGTCTCCCTCCAACAGAAACTGACTGGAGCCGTTATTGGTGGTCAGAATTCTCTCAGTGATGTCTACATCCTCAGGGTCGTCTGTTAGGATCTCTGGTCCACTTCCGTCCTCCATGAGAGGGTGGGCCTGAGAGAGGCCCAGCAGCAGCAGCAGCAGCAGGGTCAGAGAGGGGCTTTGCTCCATCTTCAGTGTGTGGAGAGGAGAGACTCTGGATGGCTCCTTGGATCTGACAGTGGAGAGACTCTAGATGGCTTCTTGGTCCTGGAGATGCTTTGGAGAGTCTTGATGTGTGATTCTGTCTGGTCAGTCCTGGGCTTTTTATACAGTCCTCTACAGGTGTGTCTGCTGGAGGATTATGGGTTGGGGTCCATGTTGTTAGTCCTAAATAAACCTCTGAAGGGAGGGTTCCACCACCACACCTACAGTTTCAACATGGTTTTAATCCATACAGGTCCATTTACACCTGGCCATGCCTACTCAACAAACACGTCACACACTAATGTAATGACAGTTTAATCTACTACAATGATGTGCTGAGGAACGTTTAAACTTTTTAATGTTTATTTGTCACCTGCACAGGATACAGCAGGTGTAAAACAGTACATTGAAATATTTGCAGCTCTTTAGTAATATAGATTTTAAAAACACAGTAATAATCTAGATAATAAAACAGTAATTTTATTTAAATTTTATTTTTTATTCAACTGTTCTGCCTGCGGCTATGGAACCCTGACCTGTTCACCGGACGTGCTACCTGTCCCAGACCTGCTGTTTTCAACTCTCTAGAGACAGCAGGAGCGGTAGAGATACTCTCAATGATCGGCTATGAAAGGCCAACTGACATTTACTAATGAGGTGCTGACTTGCTGCACCCTCGACAACTACTGTGATTATTATTATTTGACCATGCTGGTCATTTATGAACATTTGAACATCTTGGCCATGTTCTGTTATAATCTCCAACCGGCACAGCCAGAAGAGGACTGGCCACCCCTCATAGCCTGGTTCCTCTCTAGGTTTCTTCCTAGGTTTTGGCCTTTCTAGGGAGTTTTTCCTAGCCACCGTACTTCTACACCTGCATTGCTTGCTGTTTGGGGTTTTAGGCTGGGTTTCTGTACAGCACTTTGAGATATCAGCTGATGTAAGAAGGGCTATAGTATATAAATACATTTGATTTGATAATAATCTAGATTATAAACATTGTAATGATATAGATAATAAACACAGTAATAATCTAGATAATAAAACACAGTAATAATCTAGATAATAAAACACAGTAATAATCTAGATAATAAACACAGTAATAATCTAGATTATAAAATACAGTAATAATCTAGATAATAAAACACAGTAATAATCTAGATAATAAACACAGTAATAATCTAGATAATAAAACACAGTAATAATCTAGATAATAAACATTGTAATGATGTAGATGTCACGTTCGTCATAATGATTGGACCAAGGCGCAGCGTGCGGAGAGTTCCACATCTTTTAATTCATAGACACTCAGCAGAACAAACAAGCACAAAGGAAATGTGAAGCTACTGGTGAAGCTACACAGGCAACTATCCGTAGACAAGATCCCACAAAACACAAAATGAGGAAATGGCTACCTAAATATGATCCCCAATCAGAGACAACGATAAACAGCTGTCTCTGATTGGGAACCATATCAGGCCAACATAGACATATAACACCCTAGATGACCCACCCTAGTCACTATCACACCCCAACCAACAGAGAATAAACAGCTTACTATGCTCAGGTCGTGACAATAGATAATAAAAACACTGTAATTAAATAGATAATAAACTGTAATAATATAGATAATATAGAATAAAAACAGGTTAGGGTGTAACAGGTCTGTAGTTAGGGTGTAATGGCAGGTCTGTAGTTGGGGTGTAATGGCAGGTCTGTAGTTAGGGTGTAATGGCAGGTCTGTAGTTGGGGTGTAATGGCAGGTCTGTAGTTAGGGTGTAATGGCAGGTCTGTAGTTGGGGTGTAATGGCAGGTCTGTAGTTAGGGTGTAATGGCAGGTCTGTAGTTGGGGTGTAACAACAGGTCTGTAGTTAGGGTGTAACGGCAGGTCTGTAGTTAGGGTGTAACGGCAGGTCTGTAGTTAGGGTGTAACAACAGGTCTGTAGTTAGGGTGTAACGGCAGGTCTGTAGTTAGGGTGTAACAGGTCTGTAGTTAGGGTGTAATGGCAGGTCTGTACAGGTTAGGGTGTAATGGCAGGTCTGTAGTTAGGGTGTAATGGCAGGTCTGTAGTTAGGGTGTAATGGCAGGTCTGTAGTTAGGGTGTAATGGCAGGTATGTAGTTAGGGTGTAACAACAGGTCTGTAGTTAGGGTGTAATGGCAGGTCTGTAGTTAGGGTGTAATGGCAGGTCTGTAGTTGGGGTGTAATGGCAGGTCTGTAGTTGGGGTGTAATGGCAGGTCTGTAGTTAGGG